>NW_023396978.1:0-216298 GCF_011125445.2 Fundulus heteroclitus
TTTTGGACAGTTCTCTATATTCATATTTCTAACCTGCAAGGAAACGCCACCTCAACAGTCTGGTACTTCAGGTGTTTTATTCTCAAGCACCACTGAAACTCTTGGTTAGTTCTTGGTAAGAGAGCATGGCAGAGTTTCTTGTTTGCTTTCTAGGTATATTTCAGGGGTTAAATATTTTAGAGACTGCAGAAGTCTCTGGAAGGTTTAAAACCCTTGTTATATTGGTGTTCTGTTTTAGCTGTTTGTGTGTAATTTGTTTATGGCAAACACCTGACCAATGCTTCATTTTGCCAGATTACCTAAGTAGCAGTTGTGGTTGAATAGTTTTATTGTATTTGCAACTTTAGAAACTCCCATTAACCTAAGATGTATGATTAATGGGACCTACCAGAATTGGTCCTGACTGTTCTTCTTTACTTGACTGGATCTTAGTTTCCCATCATGACAGAATTATTAAATCTGGAGTATTACCTGACTCCTTTAGTGACCATTCCATGGTATTCTGTATCTGGAAAATTAAAATTCCTCATCTTCCATTAAATTAGGAAAACTAATATCAACTAGAACATTATGTTCAAGATATATTAAATATCAACTGGGAAATATTTCAAGTAATACCATCTGCCGAAGGTGCTTGGAATTATTTATGTACTGAGATGGTTGAAATAATCAATAAAGATACTCCTTCGGACTCTAATCAAAGGTGAGGGTCAACATTTACATTGGATAAAAGGAGATATTATACTCTTATTTAGACAGAGACATAAAGCATGGAAAAAATATTGTGTAACAAATGATCCTTCTGATTTGAACATTTATAAAGTATTGAGGAACAAATGTAAAACTAACACTAGAAATAATAAAGCAAATTATTATAAGAGCTGTTTATCAGCTAACTAAGAATCCAAAACAATTCTGTAAGAAGGTTAATGTCAATAAATCAGATAACATTACTAATTATATTAAGATAAATAATAAAATTGCTAGAGAAACTTCATTAATTGCAGAGGCATTTAGCGAATACTTATCTATAATTGGTAGCTCATTATTTAATCATTAATACTCTGATTGTAATCAGAATCAGAAACAAAACACATCCGTTCTTTTGTATTCAGAAGTATCACAACAATTAAGGCTCAACAGGTCAATTGATGTCCGGCGCTCCAGATGCCTCGCTGGCCCAGATGGGACTGAAGATCAAGTTTATTAAACTTGCGTCTCATGTTCTATCATTTCCGTTAATCTGATGTTGTTTAATTTATCTCTAGAAACAGGTCAAACCCCCTCATCTTGGAATGTGCTACAGTAACTCCAATCTATAAAGGAGTTGACCCTACAGACAATAATAATTCTAGACCTATCTCAATTATTAACAACTAGCAAAAAATATATTTGAAAAACATATTTTTAATCAACTATCTAAATATCTTGATGAGCCTAGCCTTTTAATCCCACAGCAATATGGAATATTCAACTGCTAGATTATGCAGATGTTATGTATGGGAATACCACAGACACTAATCTTCATCCCCTCAATACTTGGTGTCCATACAGGACTCATCATGGCCTTATGTATAACTTTAGCACATATAAGTTAATAACTTATATGTGCTTGTATTTTTTGATGTACTATTTGGCTAAGTTTGGGGGAAGCATCAAGTATGCGTGGTTGTGAGAGTGGAAGACCGAGTGTACTTGAGTATGGTGTGAGTGTTTTGTGTTAAATTGTCTTGTTACATTTTGAATTTTACTTATTTGTATTACAGTTAATATTTATGTTTTGTAAGAACCCTGTTGAAAATGAGATAAATAGAAAAGAATTATGGATTTGGCCCGTTTGAGGTGGACAACCCATGCATGAACAAGGAGAGCACCCAAAGCCAACACAGAACGGCCATGGCTGCCATCGGGATGCTGCCTGCTTTTCTCACAGCTAATTGTCCCCTTCAAACTTTTGTTTTATTTGTGCAGGGCGAGCTATTACAGAAAGGGCGGCCGAGCCATGTTGCCAGTGAAATGGATGCCACCCGAAGCCTTCATGGAGGGCATCTTCACATCTAAGACAGACACGTGGTGAGTGTTCCTGCACGGCTCTAACTTTGCCGTTATCTCAGCTGTTTTTCTCCATTCTCACTCTCCGCTTTCGGTTTTGACGATGCCCGTAATCTAAGACTACATCTATTTTTTTTTTTTTTTTTTTGTCATCCCAGGTCATTTGGCGTGCTGCTGTGGGAGATCTTCTCTCTGGGCTACATGCCGTATCCGAGTCGCAGTAACCAGGAAGTGCTGGAGTTTGTTACCAACGGAGGGAGAATGGACCCGCCTAAAAACTGTCCTGGGCCAGTGTAAGTCCACCTACCACAGCCAACCTCACGAGATTTAATTAAACTACTTGTAATTTTACTATGATTTAAACATGATATGCCCACGCATCTGAATAACATGAGCGAGAAGCTCTGATCATTCACATACTGGCGGTACGAACGAGTGGCGGTCAGGAAGCTTTGACCAGAGGCTGCTTTGATGTTTTTAGGCAGCAGGTCATGTGACATAGACGGTCTAAAAACATTACAAATCACTCTTTAATGCACTGCCTCTCATGTGTAGTTTAAAATGTCTACTGACAAATGTGTTGGCACCTCTGGTAAAGATGTGGAAAAAGCTTTAAAATATTTAATTTTTTTTGGTATGGGGTCTCATTAAGAAATATTTTTTTCTTACAACAAATCACCAGTGACATAATTATTGGTCCTACAAGAGTTTATAATGTTGGATCAGGCAGAGAGAGGCTTAGGGTCTCTCTAGATCCATCTGCTCACTCTTTTTTAAACTATGTATGGAAGAAGGTTGTATCTTGTCTGGTGCAAAGTCCCTGTGTCGATTTGGTTATATGTGTTGAATCTTCATCATGCTCAAAGACCAAATAACCTGTTTTCAGTTTACTGGCAGAGGCCACCAGATAATTTAAAATGTCCTGGTATTTCAGAGTTCATGACGCTATGTACTCTCATCAAGGTTGGCTGGGAACATGCTGGAAGAGAAATAGGCCCACAGCAACATGACAGTGGAGATGAGGTTCTTTTGCACGTTTTCAAAACCCCAGTGTTGTTTCAATAAACTACATATTTATATTTGTGACGCTTCCCACAGGACAGGTATAGCATGTAGATTGATTGTAATGGTGGTTGTGGAGCCACTCTTCTGTAACCACAGAGTAGTTTACCTCCCTCAGCACACAGCCCACAGGGTGTGGTGAAGAGATAAAGGTGGCTTCTCACCCAGCCCAGGGGCTAAGTGTCATATCAGGTTTATGTCGCAGAGACACAATAAACCTAATCAATTTAAGAAAGGAAAATGTGGATAAAAATATTCAATGACATGTAATTTAAAAGGACTGTTAGGGGTACCAAAAATTGTCCCACTGCTGCTTTTGTTAAAGATGAGATTTTTTTTCCCCCTCCACCAAATATTTGTACTCAAATGAAATGATGGATTTTCTAAGATTTTGATGTGAGATTATTCCGCTGCGTATTCGATTTGTTTTAAAGGCATTTTATCCATCTTCACCAGAGGAGCTGATATGTTTATGTTTAGTACGTTGAAATCATTTATAGTAACAGTTTGACTTTATTTATGTAGCAGATTGATGACAAATGCCATTTTAGGACAATGTCCAAAACAAACATCCAAAGATATAATAGTTCAATCCATTCATATACACAGATTCAGTCATATGCATAAATTCCAGTTCAATCCTAGTTTTGAAAGCAAAGGAGTATAGTTCAGTTCATCTGGCCACGGATGTATCAATGTAAAACCCAGGGATCGCATGGAGGAGCCGTTAGCAGCGGTAGGAGGGATTATGGGTGCTTTCATGTTCCTTCCCTACGCAGTGCACTGGAAAAGCATTCATATCCAGTTAACTTTTCACATTTTTTAAATTCCAACCACTCGCTTTATTGTATTTGGTGGGATTTTATCCGACACATTGTGAAGTGGAAGGAAAATTATACGTTTTATTATTTTTTGTAGAAAGAAAATCTGTAAGAGTGTAGCATTGGGGGAGCATCTGTGGACATAAATGTTCAAGTCTTGTTGCTGATAACCTTTTTAGATTTATCCCGTTACTTTGACTCTAACACAAAAACACACTTTAATCTTAACTATTTCACTGCAACTCTGGCTGTATGCTTATGGTTGTTGGCCTGTTTTAAGGTCCCAAGCCTCAAGTGTTTGGCCGCCAGGATTGTCCAGCATTTAGCTACTGATCCTTCCATCAACTCTAACCAGCTTCTCTTGCCCATACTGTAGAAAAACACACAAAGGAATGTTAGTTTTTCAGCTCTGGTTTTGAAAATTGGCTAAGATTTGGTCTAACCTGAGCAGTTGATAGCTGCAGCTCCTCCAATGCTCTCCTACTCCAAACTGTCAGTTTAGTTATGGCTTGGTAGGGTTGCCAGACTCTTTCCTTATTCAGATGAATAAAGCTCTGTGAGATGTTTTATTACGTAATCCAGCTTTAAACTTTTTTATTTAATTTTATTTTATAAAATTTTATTTAGGGGGATCAAACTCGAGAAGGGTTGAATACATACGCACGCCACACCTTTCATACTTTTCCTTTAACTAAGAAAAAAATTTAACTTTTAGTTTTCTATTAACATGTGTGCGCTACTGTTTGTTCGAATATTAAATTAACTCTTAAAATATATCTGTATCGATGTGTTTTAAACAGTGTTGTGCAAAAGTCTTAAGCCGTTCTATTCGCCTTAAATCAGCCAGACCCTCGTGGAGTCCTTCAACATGAATCAAAGGTTGTTCAGGCTCTTTTAAAGCTCTTCAGTTTTTCCCCTCATATGAGTTGTAAAAAAAATATTAGCCTGATGATAATGACAGACTCAACAGTTCCTGCGTGTTTTGCTAAATAAACAAAGCTGGAGAGCTTCTGGTCTCTGAAGCTGCACAGAGGGGGGAGTAATTAAGTCATTTCTGCTCTGGGTTTTAGGTACCGCATTATGACCCAGAGCTGGCAGCACCAGCCTGAAGACAGACCCAACTTCTCTACCATTCTGGAGAGACTGGACTACTGCTTACAGGTAAACCAAACTCTACTGGATTATAATATTTAAGTATTTTTTTATTATTTGGTTAGAGCTGTAATAAATTTGTATAAACCCACTCATGACAAATGACGTACTTTAGCTTTTCCTGGGTGTTGCATGTCTGGTGCCTTCATGCTGTCCAATTGTTCACCACATACAAGCTCATCTAAGTAAATTAGAATATTGTTAAAAAATCTATTATAGTCATTAACGCGCATTTAGCAAACACAGTGGCAGATCTTAAGATGTTATTATTGTTATTAGTAGTAGTAGTAGTATGGCTACAGCAAATAAAATCCCATTACTCCCAATAATGGAATTAATGGGATATCCCAATATTCAGAAAATCAGAATATTGTATACAGACCGGTCAAAATTAGTTTTAATACAATAACTATGTCCATGTGCTCATAAGCATTTGGCTCTACTGGGGTTTTAAGGAAGCCCAGGTTGCTATAGTAGCCAGTATGTATTGCTGGGTCCATTTCACTCCTCTTCCCCTTGACAATGCTCTGGCCCGTTTGCTGTTCAGTAAAGCACCTCGTTTATTTAACCAGGTTCTGGTTGTTCTAGCAGTGTGCGCAGGTTCCAAATCCTGCAGGAAAATAAGATCAGCATCTTCATGCAGCTGGTCAGCAGAAAAAAGGATGGATATCCTGGTAGAAGGCGGTGCTGACTTTTGGACTGTACAAAACACTTTGGACCAGCAGATCAGTACCAACAGATGACAGGGCTCCTAGATCCTCACTGACCTTAGAAACTAATCACTGAACTTCAACCAACTTGAATTTGTTGCACTCTACTCATCGCCATGAGCCTAGATTTCCAAATGAAATCAAACAAACATTCACTTTAAGAGAGTGATTTAAACCACTGAGCAGGTGTTCAGTGTTTTTTGTCCTTCACTGAATTGCTTCTCTTCATCTCTGGTTCAGGACTTGTTAACACAAGGAATGCGACAGTTGTAGCCCATTTCTTGAATGTGTCTGTGAGAAGCATCTCCTAAAACTGGAACTACTTCATAATCTTTCCAAGGCTGCTCTGTTGCTTGTACACGTTTTCCTTCCACTTAACTTTCCATTACAATGCCTGGATACAGCAATAGGAAGAGCAACGTCTTGAGTAATGATTGTCTGTTGGCCAAGATTATTGCTATTACTAGGCTTATATAATTTTGGGTTTTCCTAAGCTATAAGCCATGATTAACAGCATAGTTATCAGAAAAAAAGCTTAGAATATTTAAATCTTTGTATAAGAAATCTTCAAGCTTCATTTGTTAGAGTTTAATTCTTAAAATAAATGTCTGCTGATGCTCTAATCTGTTGCGATGTCAGTCAGCCATTTGAAATAAATTTTTTTCTTTTGCACTGAAGATTTCCTTTACAGATCGTTTAAAGCAGACCAAAAGCACCATACCTACAAAGAATAGAACAAACCAGACCTCCTCTCATTGGATACTCATACAAATGTTCCCTGGTGTTGCCTGATGCATTTCCTCATCTCTACAAATGACTGAAATCGGGTGTTCCCGACACTTTCGCGTTTATATGGATATAAACCCAGCACATGGGCGTGCAGACGGATTTTACAAACGTTTGTAAAAGAGCGGCTCACTGTCAGGAGCTCAGGGTTTTCCAAGGTGGTGATAGGAGGCAATCAGTCATAAAATTTTCTCGCTATTAAATATTTCACAATCAACTGTCACTGATAGTAAAGTTTAAGGGATCGAGGACGACAGCAACTCGGCCACAAGGATGTAGGCCATGTAAAAATCACTGAGCCGGGTCAGTGGATGCTGAGGCACAAAGTGAGCAGAGGTCATAATCAACTACAGCCTCCAAACATCATGTGGCCTTCAGATTAACTCCAGCACCATGGATAAAAGCTGCAAACAGTCAACAGTAGAGACGGAGTCTCAGCCCTTTAGTCCCAGTGAAGGACCTATCAGTAGCTACAGATGTGTTCATAATAATAGTGTGTTTAAAAAGGTGAGTACAACTCAAAATTCTTCAAATAAATTGGATTTTAATTAACACAAATGCATTGAGAACATTGCACATTATATTTCAATGCAAGAAAATTGGAAAAATGTACTGAATAAACTAAGAAATGCTTGAAGTTTCAACTTTCCTGAGAAGCATAAATTAATATTTAGTTGCATACCCACGGTTCATGACAATTGCTTCACATCTGTGGTACATGGAGTCTGACACCGGTCAACAGGTACTGCAGCCCAGGACAATATCACTACATTTCACAATTCCTTTGCATTTCTTGGTTTTGCCTCATGAGCAGCATTTTTATGTCAGCCCACAAGTTTTCTATTAAATTAAGGTCCGGGAATCGTGCTGGCTACTCCATTATTTGAACTGTGTTTGCCTGGGACCATGCTTTTGCTCGCTTGCTGTTGTGTTAGGGGTCATTGTCTTGTTGAAACCCCCCATTTCCTCTCCAGTATACAGCAACATGAGTTCTTCCAGTATTGTGATGTACTCAAACTGATCCATGATCCCTGGTATGTGATAAATAGGACCAAGACCATAGAGAAACATCCTCATATCAGGATGCCTGCACCACCGTGCTTCACCGTCTTCACTGTGGACTGTGGCTTGAATTCAGTGTTTGCAGGACGTCTGACAAACTGAACAATCTTACGCTCATCAGTCCACAATATTTACGCCTTTTGTGCTCTTTGGCAAATTGTAACTGCTTCAGCACATGTATTTTCGTAACAATGGGACTTTGCGGGGGCTTCTTGCTGTCAGCTCGGCTTCACATAGATGCCGTCTGATTGTCACAGCACTCACAGCCAATCGTAGATCCTCTCTGCTCCTCCTGGAGCTGGTCATTGGCTGAGCCTTTGCCATTTTACTTATTCTCTGATCCATTCAAATAGTTGTTTCCTTTCTTCCTTTCTGGTTTTGGCCACCATTTTAAAGTGTTTGATATCATTCTAACTGAACAGCCTATCATTTTCTGCACTTCTTTCTAGGTTTTCCCCTCTTATTGATTTCTTAATCAAAGAACGCTCTTCAGTGTCATAAACGACCCATTTTACTCTGTTTTCCAAGGACAAATGCACAGCCAGCATATGCAGCATCAGTTGCCTGGATCCTCATATAAGGCTCCCTTGTTTAACACCTATTTTTATCACATAATGACCTCAGTAATTGAACTCGGCACTGCTATTTTTTTTTTTTCAGTAAATGATTCAGTTTCACAGAATCGGCAGCATGCACGTCATGCCTGATGATTTTCTGTACCTTTACTGAACCTTCTGGAAGCTTACTTGCCGTGTAGAAGTTGACAGTGATTTATCTAGCTTGTTATGCGGGAGTGCTATTATGTTGGACACAACTTTATGTTTACATGCTCAAAATTTCACAATTGGACTGAAATGTGTTCAGATTAGAAAACTAAATATAATGGGATTGTTCTGTTTATAAGGGCACACAATCAATTAATCCGATCATAATGTGCGTTTATATGCACCTGGCTTTATTCAGAATAGAACCACACTGACATGCACAGTTACCAGATTTCCCTAGACAAAAAAAAAAAAACTTGACTAAATAATTTTTGAGCTCTTTTAAGGTTTTGAATAGAAAGGTTGTATCGGGAGCCCTGACAGCTTTCACAACTCAACTTAGAAACACGTCACGTTTCTGTCGACGCACATGCGTCTGTTTCCACATTCAGAGTAACTTGATACTGACAAGCGTTATTATGCACGTTGATCACATTATCAATAGGCATAAACCACTCATCATTAGGATTACAATTTCATTCCGACTGAGCTTAATCCGATCACAATATCCCGATTGGCTTGTTTGCATGACGCATTTTTATTCCGATTACTTTACACCACGATATTCTGGACAGGTGTGTCCTTCAGACTCTATGGGGACAGGTCGTCCCCGACCTGTCCCAATGCGACTGAACAGAAGTTCACAAAGCAAGATCCACAAAGAAATGATTGACTTTGGTGTGAAGAACTTGACTGACCTGTAAAGATTTCTGACCTCGAGTCAAACAAACACCGTTGGGATGAATTAGAGTGAAGGCTGGGAGTCCAACATTAGTGTTTGACCTCAGAAATGTCCATCTTGGATAAGGAAATTAGGTCCTGAGGAAAGGCTTCCCAGAAGATCTGAAGCTGCAAACAGTTGGTGTTTTAAAAGCAGATGCGCAAATGTTTTTTGGCAACATGGCGTCTGTCTGTGTTACAGAGACACTTGACGTTAAATATGGGTCCTCAGCCAAAAATAGCTGAATGATTCAGTCCATTAACTCAGGCTTAGGAACATATGCCAGTGTTCTCTGCCAGAGTGTCTTTATGCATCACCCATCTGAGAGTTGATGAATAATAATGAAGCACAGCTGCACTCAAAGCTTTGTACCCCCCCTCCCCTTCTAGTGAATGGTAAATTGTGAATAGGTGAACAAATTAAACCCGTTTTTCCTTCATTTCAGGACCCCGATGTGGTGACCATGCCTCTGCCTGTCGAGTACGGGCCTGTTCCTGAGGAGGAGGAACAAGTACCCACGCACCCTGAGGACCCCCCGGTTCCGACGGTTCTCCTGAATGCCCAGGTGCCTGATGGGGAGGCTTCGCAGCAGCCCCCATCCTATCCAACAGAGGACAGGAGAGGAGGAGGGGAGCACGCGGTCTTGACCAGCGCAGCTTCGGAGGCCAAAGCACAGACCTCCGCTCCGTCCCAGCCGTGCATTCACCAGCCTCAGATGCAGACCTCTGTGACGACAACCAACACAGTCACCTCAGCAGCCCAGTCCACCCTCACTGCCAAGGGACCTCACGCTACAGCCCAGCCCAGCTCAGAGGGGGGGCATATAAACCTGGCATTCACCCAGGGTCACCCCCAGGAGAAGGAGGGCCACGGAGGGAAAAACACCAGCCTGTGGAATCCCACGTACGGCTCGTGGTTCCTGCAGCAGCAGAGGAAGCAGCAGCAGCAGCAGAGACAGGGAGGGGTGGGCGGACCGGGGGGCAGCGCAGGCAGGGTGCCCGGCGAGGGGCAGGAGCACGTGGGCCGGACTGTCGCTGAAGTGGCGGGCTCACTGGGTCTCCAGCACAAGCAGTTTCAGCATCAGCTCCAGCAGCAACACCAGCTGCAGCTGCTGCACCATCAACAGCAGCAGCAGCAGCAGCAGGGTCTCTGCAGGCCGCTGCTGCCTCCCCCACCCCCTCCTGCTGCCCAGTCACCTCTGCTCTTGGATTCAACGGCCTTGCCCCCGGTTCCCCTGTACCGGCTGAGACGGTTCCCCTGTGGGAACATCGGATACGGCTACCAGGAGCCAGGCCACCCACTGGACGCCATGCCCCAGCAGGGCACCTCTGTACCACCCTCGGCGGCCCACCAGAGGGGGGTCCCCATGCCCGCCCCGATGACCCTGGCCCGCGCAGGTTTACCCGAGGACAGCCGGCCGCTGCTCGTTACCATGGGGACAGTGCAGGACACAAGGCTGCCCAGGATGGAGGGCCACAACGCCACCGTGCTTTAGCCCAGAGGCATGAATGCCCCTCAGATTCGGTTCTATTTTTCTTGTGACAGAACCTCTCTCTGAAACGGACCTTTTACAGGACAATCCCCCCCTGGAGACTTTAAGCACATAAAAAAAAAAGCTATGAGAGGTGGACAAAGAAGAAAATACAGACTATAAGAATTTTAAGTCTTAAAAAAAATGTATTTTTTCATTGCGGCGAGTAAAGCGAGGAGGAATCCTGCAGAGTCTGACTTTCTTTACGTTTATGGCTGGAAGGACTTTAAGGAGGAGAATCTTTTTATTTTACCAGACGGATGTTTTCGACACAAGCGCTGGTGGCCCAACGCTGCCAGTCGACTGCAGAACCAGAACCACTGGTTCTTCTCAACAGGGAGCACAGCTGTGGTAAAGAACCTATCAGACTCTTTTTCAAAAACCATAAACTGAATTACCAGATAAATTTATACTGGGGGAAAAAAAACTGGAGCATAAAAAAAAAACAAAGTGTAGATGTTTTGCTTGCCTGCTTGTTTATTTATAAATTCATTTATTTATTATTTGGAAGTGGCAGTATAAATTATTGATGGACACCTTTTCAAATCCAACATATTTTTTTTTGTTTGATTTTTTTTTATCTGCTTTCATGTATTTTTATCAGTCCGTAGGAAAAATAATCCCAAAAGATGTAACTCAGGTTACAAGAGCTGTTTGTTCTTTAAGGTGGTTTTAAAGGATTGAAGGCAAACTTTGCAGTCACATCCCCTGAAGACGGTTTCCTTTTACTCTGTTAAATATTTCTTTTTCCTCTACATACAGAACCCATTGTTGTTGCTGGATTGATCTCGTACTTTGATTTCCATCTCAAATTTGTATATTTTCTCCCTCTTCCTATCCCGGGATGGCTGTTGTGGAATATAAATGTGGATGAAGCGGCAGGTTTGCTCTCATTGTTAACGAGTCTGTCTGCTTTTCTCTGTTCTGATTGGTTATCGATATTGAGGTGAAAGACTATTTTTTTGATGCTTTTGCTTTCATGGTATTTGGGAAGTGGTCAGTCCATGAGCTGTCCTGACACTGAGTATATTTAAAGTTTTCTATTGGCTGATGAGTTAATTTTGCTTCGTCTCCAGTGCCGGTGTTTAAACCACGTTCACTCTGTGTTCCTCTTTCCACGGCTCACCTGTCGTTCGATGTATAAAAACCCAACTGCACATGTAAATGTTGTAGAATTATAAAGTATTGTACCATGGCTCTGGTAAAAGCTGTACATTGCCCTTCAAAAAACCAATTCACCAAAATTAATAAATTACTATATAACGACTAAATTTGTCTGCTGCTTTTGTTTCAGTTGAACCTTTCTAGGTTGAATTTAAATGTAATTTTTGTTCGCCGAGCTTGCATGTTTTAAATAGACATCACAGGAAGAGCGACAGCAGTAACCAGAGCGTTCGACTGTCACAATGAAAGTGAAGGTCGCCAGACACAGGATGCTCGGAGAACTCTTTAAACGTTACCGCCGCTTTTGTCTTGCAACGGGTGAACATACCATCTTCTACGTCTCTAACCCTCTGTATATTTCTGTTTAGCTGCCAGAAACACACCTATTAAGTTGTGTTCACATTGAACGTGAATAGCAGCACAATGTCGCCACTTTTGCTAGCCTGACATTATCTCAGGCCGCTCACACAACAGGTGGCAGCAATTGCACAGCGGCCGACAAGCCAGAAATACAGCAATACAATGGCGCCGTCTAGTCATGCTTTCACTTACCTGCCACTCCAGCCTCCTCACTCACTTTTCTCCAGGCTTGGTCCAATCTGGACTTGTCTTTGTAGTAATAATTAGTTGAGTCGTACAACTCATGCTGACCGCAGACCGCTATTATAAGCTCGTCTTCGACATTTAATGAAAACAGCTTGGTCTACGCTGAAGTCCTTCACTCCACGTCACAGCCACATCCAGGTCCTGATTGGTTGTTGCAGTGCAAAAAAAAAAACCCACAAAATTTCAGATTTTTCAACTCCCAGCATCTGCCACTTCACATCTGGCGTAGGTTTTGTGCCACTTTGGCTTCACTTTAAAACACCAAAATAGCACGTTGTACATCGTGTGGAAGTATGAAGGTCTGCAGCACTTCTATGAGTCAGTGGCCTGTGCGACAAGCCACTGACTCATAGATGATGATTCTGGGCACTTTCTCTAAAACCCTGGTCCTCAGGACCCGCTAACCCGGCATGTTTTAGGCGTTTACCCACTGTCACACACCTGACTGAGATGAATGGGTGATTAACAGACTGCAGCATGTGTTTGCACATGGAATGTGATCATCTGAATTAGGCAGGTTGCAGCAGAAACACGTAAAACACGAAGGGTGGTGGTTTCCTTAAGGTTGCTTTATGCACGTACGTACATGCCGCACAGAGATGAGATGTGCAGACACAACATCTGCAGCATCTATGCTCCACTATTCTCCTAGACTCTAGAATTTCCCTAGGTGTGAGAAGCAGAAACCTTTGGACAAGCGGAGGGGCGTGGTAGCCAACATTATGGAACATGGCTGCACGGACCTCTCGGATGGGTCAAACAGAAACCAGGTTGACATTTATTTCTGGACATCTCTCTTAAAGTAACAGCGTTACCACCAGGGTGAGACCGGTACTTTGACTGGACAGTTAAAACAACTCGATTTTCTTTCTTTTTTAGCCATTCTGCTGCTGATTCGATTTTATCTGTTTGGGATCCTTGTCCTGTTGATGACTTATACATGGTAAATAGAAGAGTTCATGGTTTACTAAATGATGTGTCCATGATATGTTGCTGCAAACACGCCCACGTCATAATTCCTCCTCCACCGTACTCAACAGTGTTTGTTTTTCTAATTATGCTGTGCCAAGTCAGGCTGCCATAATGTTTAGAGGATTTCCCTTTTTTTTCCTTAGCAAACTCCTGCTTTTACACTGTCACACTGATGATAATCAGTTAATTAAGTGCAGTTAATTAGAACCTCTTGGTTGCTACTTTCCCTTCAACTCTACACCCCCCCAACTGTACATCAAAATCCCACCAAGGTTTAATTTAGACCTTAAGTACATACAATTTTGTCTTGGTTACAAACGATATTATTCAAGAGCCATGTCTCTGTTTTTATTTAACAACACTGTATTTTTCTCCAACATAATAACCCATCAATAACCCTGTGAATGGCATCCTCACCTCTGCCCACACTGTCGCTCTGCAATTTGTAGCTAGCTGTAAGTGGTTAAATCATCATTGCTCATCTTTAGTTGTCTTTTGCAGTGGCATGCATTTAACTTAATATGACAATTTCTTCTTACTGAGCTGCAGGAGCAGCCCAGACGTCTTTTAGAGCACAGCAGAGCTAAAAATGAGAGAAGGCCAAGGAGAGTGCAAGTCTCTCCAGACGCCCAGGAGAAATCATTGCTAATAAAGATGGCAGACTGGTTTTACTGACAGTCATTCTGACCTTCGTTACAAAAGGGTGAGCTGAAAAAAAAAAAAAAAAAAAAAAGAGGGTTTAAGGCTACAATCTGGGGCCATTTTCACTTGCTTCTAGAACATCTATCACAGTCAATCAAGAACTTTGAAACAAGCAATCCTTAACAGGAAAAACATCCGGAAAGCTCTGCACCAAGTTTAAAAACTCGGTTTGATCATCCCATAGAAACAGTTCAGACAGAGCTGCTGCTCTCCTGAGCTGCAGCCTCGAGCAGCATTTCTGCAATAAACATGCAAAGCACTGCAGTCCTGCTGTAGAGGAGGAGCAGCATTGATAAAGGTGAAACACATTCTTCTCATTATCTGGTCAGAAAATTCTGCTCTGATCTCCAGGTTAGATTAGAAAGTGGTGCAGAAGAAAGCTAGAGTAACAGCCGATTTAGTTAATAAGCAAAGGGAAATACAGCAGCTCATCTTGGTAATTTAGATATGTAATAAACAGGATTACATACAGTGAGCTGGTCATTATAGTACATAAACCCAGAGGAGGTGAATGGAGACCCAACAGGATTATCCCCGTATTGTAAACATGAACAAAGGGCTGTGCAGCTGCTGGTTTGCATTTATCTAGAAACAACAAACTAAATTCCTCCACTAAGCTCCAGTTTCTCTCCGTCACACCAAAAAGTGTGGGCTCACTCAGATCATTTGTCATTCGTTGGGGATCCGTTTAGTGACTCCCTCCAGCCAAAATGATTGATTTCACCAAATTCTGATGTTGTAAGACCTTAATTCAGCCACCTACCAGGAACTAAAACGTTTCAGTTATAGAAACATTTAACTGAAATAGTTCTTAAGAGTCCAAAACCTTGACTCTGAGCAGAAAGGTGACAGTTTTTAGGAAAAAGGCAACTGTGTCTTCACCCTGGTAAGGATGTTTAAAAAGCCTCAACATAAATACATTTTTCAAGAGCAAATCTCACTGTACAAATTCAGAAAAATTGATTTGAGGATATTTTTCAAGAAGTAGCACTGTAAAATTGGAACTAAAAGTAAAATTTTCTTGAAATGGGTGTATTTGTCCTTGATAGAAGCAGATAAATAAGATTATCTGCTAATGGAATGACTATTTTGACCCATAAAATAAGACAATTAGATATACTGCACTTGGAAAAAAACATTCATCTCCATCTTAAGTGCAAAAAATCTTATTTCATTGGCAAATAATCTTATTTACCTGCTCAAATCAAGGACAAATACATTCATTTCAAGAACATTTTACTTTTAGTTCTCTTTTTACAATTAGAAAAAAAGATTGTGAAATAACAGCTTTTTTAAAATAAAATCCTTGCTGCCACGCTTGCTGTGACCCCTAAAGAAATTCTATTAATCAAATATAATGAAGTATTTTTAAACTTATACTTTTAAAAAAAAACTGATTTTGGTATCTGGGGGCTTTAATCTATAATTTCCTGAGGTGAATAAACTTAGAGGCCCAAAACAGGACAAGGGCACATCGGTCAGACCCATAATTAAACATTTTTACAGAGACTGAAACTGAAGAAATCTGCAGCAACACCTCTTGGCATCTTGGCATAACAACAATATCAACAGGCCTATTGGCTGCTTTAGAGGCATACCAGGAAACACTATTTTCCTACCAGGGTTTGCTTAACACTACCGAAACCTGAAAGGCATTTAGCCACGTTATATGCTTACAAAAAAAAAGACCTTTGTTGTAACCAAAGTCCAGTTGCCTCCGATTTAAGCCTGTTTGCTGCCATCTTGATTGTTTTTTGATGATCTTTTTTTGAGGCTAAATAGAAGCCAGCATCGGGAGCGATGAGAAGATATAAACAGACATGACGCCATCTACCGCAGGGTGACCAACCAAATGCAGCTTCCCCTCCTCTACGGCTTGCAGGTCATGCAGAACAAACCAACTCCTAGAGATTCTGCGTCGTCGTCGTCATCATCATCATCCCCCCCCAATAAACAACATCAGAGATTTCCACAGTTTTCTTTAGCGAAATCTGGTCACCTTAATCTACCGGCAGTATTGCAGAACTATCATAATGCCGGTTAGCTTAATTAATAAATCACTTGTAAATAATGCCGGACCGAGTCTCACCCTCTGCAATGTCTCGCAGTAATGCAGCAGCTCAGCGTGATTGAAGACCAACCATTATTAATTAGATACGTTGATCTACAAAAACTTTAAGAGCCTCATATTAGAACATTTACTCACATCAATCAACTCTGCGGTCACATCTGAGCCTCGGCAGGTTTAGCGTCCGCTTCAGTGAACACCGACGTTCATACTGCGCTTTATGGTAAATGTGGATTGAACTTATATAGTGCTTTTCCAGTCATACTGACCACTCAGCTTAGTTTTATCAAGTCCAATAACCCCAAAGTGTTTTACACCACAGTCAGTCATTCACCCATCCACACCCAGACGGTGGTGAGCTACGTTGTGGCAACAGCTACCCTGGGGCAGACTGACGGAGGAGGGGCTGCCATGCACCGGCGTCACCGGACTCTCTGACTACTGGCAGCAGGTAATGCGGGTGAAGTGTCTTGCCCAAAGACAATTCAATTCATTTCAATTCAATTTTATTTATATAGCGCCAAATCATGAAACATGTCATCTCAAGGCACTTTACAAAGTCAAGTTCAATCAATGATAATAACTGGAGCTGCGCGCTTTGGTCAGATGAGACAAACAGCCCTGGTGCTTCAGGATGAAGCAAGGTGTAAATATGGACAAAAAAAAGCCCCTCAGTTCAACATCAAGGCTGGAGCTGATCCAACTTTCCTCACGGACGAATGGCAAGATAAAGTCTGAAGAGAGGCATGAGTTTTCTGCTCAATAAAAGTCAGATTAAAAACATATTTTCAAATTAAAGGAGCTTTCTTCATGCACAATGGTTTCAGTTTCATGTTAACATTTCTCAGTGTCTAATTCAGCGTCTCAGGGTTAAATTGCTCAGAAAAGACATGAATCAGCAGAATGTGAGCATTACCTCCATCAGACACCAGTAAACTATCCATCAGCTGGAAATTCCTGCCTACCATATCTGCAACCTCGTGTCTGAATTCCAAAATCTGGATGGGATTCTGGTCTCCATTAGGCCTGGCACAGTCATGGTATCAGGTTTCAAAAACTGTCCATCATACTTCCCCCCCCCCACTAGTTGCTGGTTACTGTCGGCCAGCTGGCTCAGCTTGTGCTTTTTCTTCTTAGGTTTTCATCTGGATTTATTTGGAAAGATTTCATCATCACCTTCAAAGTGTAACTCCACCCAAAATCCTGATTTATGCTAGACGCACATACAAGCAGAGCACTGCAGACACGTCTGTAGCATTTATGCTGCGTGAAGCTTTTCCACCGAAGTAGCACTATTCTCCTAGACTCTAGGGGGCAGCGTGCAGTCCTACGCCAAGCGTACTACACCCAACAACGCATATAAGTAGAAAACACAGTTTGTTGGTGACGATTCTCAGTCATCCAGGTCATGACCAATCCAAAAGAGGTCAAAGAAATAAAACTGGACTTCTACTCTGAAGCTGAAGATGTTTCGCTTCCCATCCAGGAAGCTTTTTCAATTCAAAATGTGATTTGCTGCCAGAACCCTCGCTGCATTTCTCATTGGCTACAGGTTTCCTGCCTCCTGTTTGGTTTTATATCTAAAAGTCCTTTTCTAAGGCACTTATGCTAAAAGTAATAGTGGCACCCAGCATGAACATGTTGCACCTTTTGTTTTCAGAACTGACTCGCCACAGCATAAAATAAAGTTGGGCTGCACAATTTCAAGGGCAGCTTGTAACCACACAAACAGGAGACCGAGTGTTTAGTAACGAAGAGGATATTTAGTGGTAATTTACATGAGCGTATTCTAGGTCACATGACCCATTGTGACACTCACTGGATCAGCTATTTTTGCTTCTCTGATGTAGGATTTAATCTAGAGGCGGCAATGTGGCCTTGTCTTTACATGTAACTCCACGACTTCTCACTCTGCTGGTACAAAGTGGTCTGCTATCAGATTCCAAAACACTGAGGGAGACTGTTTAATTTTGCGACTGTGCAGTGTTGGCAGTGGCCTTCAGGGGCACTGACCCTGGAAGTTTCAGATATAGCGCCCCCTAGTGGCTAAAAGTTACACAACACTGCTTTAAGAGAGCTGAGCAAAAACAAATGTTCTGAGCAGGTGAAGCTTCAACAGAGAAAACTTTACTAACAAACTAACCAAAGGAACCCGCTGAAGGCCACGAGCTGAAATATACTGGGCTGTTCATAAAGTCGTTTTCACAGTACTGCCGGAGTCCTGGCCTGGGCACATTTCTGTTACTCTCCATGTACGTTAGAAGCAACATTTCAGAAACAAAATTTTTGCAAGTAATTTTGTGGGCCACAAGTTCTACACAGCCAAATTCAGAAATTCACCCTTCAATGTTTTGCTGCATAAATTACTCTACAATGTATTAAATCATGACACTGACTTCGTTTTTTCACTCGCCTACAAATTCATCCGAGTTGTTTGGAGCAAACAACTGCCTCAGCTGAGCCCTCTCTCCTGTTTGGGACTAAGAAATAAACAACAATAAGCATAGAAAACAATTTACAGCGAGCAATCAAACATCAATTTGCTCCACAATCACGGCATAATAAGGCATGTCACTCCTATTCGCCGCTGGATTTGTGAACGCAGGCTTACGAGGGGTGAATAACGCCGCTTCCGTGGCAGGATTTCTTTTCCAGCACTGACAGAGGTGAAACCTCCTGGAATTGAACAATAAGTGAACATAAAAGCGTGATTTCTGTGGTGCAAAAAAAAATAAAACAAAAAAGGAGCAAAAGGCAGAGAGAAAGATAATAAAACACCTTTTATTTCTTTAAGGAAGAGTTTGAACATGTAGGTTTATAAGACTGAACCCCTTCGGTCACACATCCACTCAAGACTTTACATTAGTGCAGAAATTTCCAAGTGCCTATATAGTTGAACAATAATAAAAAGTGGAAAAAAAATACATGAAAGATGGCTTTAATGTAAAGGAGAAGCTACTGTGACTGTAGAAGGAAATGTTTCAACTTTAGGACTGTTATTGTTTTTTTTTTCCTCCCTCCATTCATCTGTTGCAGACATTTCAGTCAACCTTGGCTTCAGCTTTTCAATCACATGGGGCCTGACCAAAACAGATCAATGAGGGAAGGCCACTGGAGATTCTGCTGCTGCCGCTGTGGCCGGCTCGCTCTAATTGGACGGACCATGAGTGTTTTACTGAACAGGAGCCTTGTTTTCCACATGCACAAATCGCTCTCAGCCGAGCTGCTCAGACGCTCTAATCAGACGGCAGCTTATATCCTTGAAACCTGTTGATGATTGTACGGTTCTAGTGTCAAGCTGTTTTAATCAGGCATCTTGTACTACTATGGCCCATTGAGTGCTGTTTTCACATACGTCTCTTAAGTGCCGTTTTATGGAATATAATGGTGGACACAATGCTCTTTTTGCATCTTGCATGATATGAGCTGTAGTAATGGTGTAACACATTTTGTTTATAATGGGTGAAAACGGCTCAGCAGGTTAGAATCTGGACAAAATTCTACAATATTTAAGCTTTATAACCAATCATTATCTCAATAACATTTCTATCCCAGAACACTGCACAGATGTGTGGAGCTATGGTTAATCCCTCAAACTAACTTATCCTTTGCTCTCCATATTAGCTTATTACTGCGTGTACATTTAATACCCTTTTAAGCATTATTTCCTATATTTAGGGCTTAAGGGTTTTGTTATCAAATAAACTTAGTTATCAAATATATAAAGGAAGAAAGGTTACCATCAGTTATGGATACAGCATGTTACATATAAAGATTTTGATAGAAATCTGCTAACCAGCATATTTTCTTCCTATGAGCCGGGAGTGCAGCATGCCTGCAAAAGTGAGGATCTGCTCCGAATTCGGCATTGTAGCACGATGTAGAGAGATTTGGATTAAGCGAACAGATTTCAACCAGGACGGCATTTCGCTCACCGAATTTCTTTCTACAACCATGTTTCACAAACCTGGTCCTCAAGACAAACAGCCCTGCATATATTAGATCTTTCCATGTCTAAAGCACACTTATTGGCACCATGGATAAAAAGATGTGTAAGAAGCATTAAAATACATATTAATTTGGGTGCATTTATTAAGCAGGGGAACAAAGCCCACACCAAAATATATATGTTCTTTGTTTTATTCTATAAAGATAAACCCTGACGTCCTGCATTAACAAGATTTCCTGAACCTTTGGAAGAGAAACAATCCGACAAGGTCAAGGCTCCTCGACTGTAATCATCAGTCGGCACATTTCTTTTAGGCATTGCTGCATCAGGGACTCTATGAAAGTTACTTTTATTTGAAAGCTATTGACATGTTTACCAGGGCTGTTAATAATTGTTGAGGGTTCTGCAGGCTGGTGGATAATTAGCAAGCTTGGGCTAAAATCTGATGGGAATTATTTAGGGCAATTGATTCCTTTGAATCAGGTATTTTGGTGCAGGGAAACATCTAAAGCATGAAGGTTAGAGAGCATCAAGAACCAAGGTAGGGAAACACTGACAGAACTAAAGTATGTCTGACAGCCTAACATCCAGGTTTCATCTGCCACAACTTCCTCCTTTCAGTTTGTAGTTTACTCTGCTGGCCACAATATCAGCACATCGGAGTATAAACCCAGAATACACAGCAGAGATATTAAATAAAAAGTTAATTTTAAACATTACCGACCGTCCATAACTAGGTTAAGTATTGGCAATGCCACCAAACAGAGCATCATTTATCTGTAGGAAAATACCAGTCTATAGCGTTAACAACTGTTGATGTGGTTGGATCCTGATGGATGGAGAAGATCAACTTATCTTTTAATCATATTAACCAATAATAAGCCGGATATGACATCCATTATGTCTGTTTATAACCAATCATAATTTCCTGTTCCCAAGTGCTCCTGACAAACATGCACTCACATAAACACATGGACACCTTTAATTAGATCATAATTATTTGATAAAATCCCAGCTGATGTGATCAAAATTAGCTCTTTGTTTTCAAAGGCATTTTGCAAACACCCATACAGTCAATCTGATCCAATTCCATGAAGGCAAAGCTTGTCAGTGCAATCAGATTAGTATTGCTGAGTTTTATGCAAAACAGATTCTTCTTAATAAAGTGCTCTTTGCCTCCTACAGACTTTTAAAGACTAATAAGCTGTTATTTCTTTAGCGCAAAGCTCCGCGGTGCAGAGAACTAGAATGCAAAAGTTAGAAATGCAAAAGTTTTAGACAGCATCGTATTGCCACCCATCCTCAGTTTCCAGTAGTCTTCAGCTTTTTTCATTCACCAAGTGGGAACCGTTGATGCCGCGATAGGTGACCCGGCTGGGACGGACTAGCACGCCGTAGCCGGGCCGACACGTGAAGTAGCGGCGGCCGCCCACAGAGCCGTCGTTCTTGCCCTTCGGGCTTCGGAGCTCCAGACCGAGCCAGAGCCCCGGGGCAAAGTCCGCCGTTCCCAAGAAGCGGATGAAGGCCATCTCGTTGGCGCTGCTCAGGAAGACCTGCATGCCCACGTGAAGGCGCGCCTGGGCCTCTGAGCAGGAGGAAGGACTGGATCCAGCCGTGCTTCCAGGAAGTCCTCCACTGCTACCGCTCAGGTTGCTCCAGCGGCGTCGGTGAGGGGTGGAGCGACTTCTTTATGGATGTTTGTGAAAGTACAGGGAAAAAGACAGCAAGACAGATTTATGAGAAAATATGTGTTGAGGAAAGGAAACATCCGGTGATTTATATGAACTTGGGTTTGATCCTCGACTTATTCTCCTTAGCAGAAGCATGAAGTCGGCATTTAAAAATGTAGTGATTCGGGCTCTGAAGAGGAGGGGGATTTAGGATGAAGCTGAAAAGCTCAGGGAAGAAAGATGTGAAAACTGTTATGAGAAGATTCTCACCTGGTTACCGGGCTCCTCCTGCTCCCTTCCTTCGGAGTGGCGATGGCTGATGAAGTGCTGAAACTGCGACGAATTGTCCCTGGAGGGCAATCAGGGTCAGTCAGGGTCAACGAGTGAGAAATGAAAACATAGCTCTGGTCTAAAGTTTCAATCCACACATCCTGGACATGGATGCCATGAAATTTGCTCTTTTGTTTAGTTATTCTTTGGTTTTGGTTTTCTATTCCAGGGTGAAATTAGGCAAGCATACAACCAACAACTACATCTCTAAAAAAGAAAAAAAAAATATGTATTGTGCATTTTCTCTAGTCTGATCAATTAAAACCATACATGCAGACTATAATACATTCATTCACCTACATCCTTCAATAAATGGTGGTGACGGTTCCTAAATGTGGTAGCAAGACAGAATATAGGCATGACACCCTCTCGTTAGGTGGATATGATTTTACTGCAGCTGGTAATTTTATTGTCCATCACAAAAAGGAGTTATTTGACATTACCTATTGTAATTAGCAATAATGGGAAAGTCTAAGGAACTCAGTGCAAATATAGGGAGAAATGTATATTGGCCTTGGTAACTGCAAAAAAAGCATTTCACACGATGATCGTAGCCATTAGCAGTAGCTAATACATGGAGGACATGTTGACATGCTCATGCTTATATTCTGTAGTTATTACGCGCTTCACAACGAGGTCGTTTGTAATTCATTTAGCGCAGCACTTGACGGCGCACCAGTGTGAAGATGGTACACACTGGGGCATTAAGTCCATGTTATGCTTCAACCTAGTTCTGAATAAAGTGCTAACCCGTCACCCCAAGATAAATGGCAATGAAGATGATCGGGAACAAGCCAGAAAAGCCTCTCAAAGTTAAAGCTGGAAAGCTGCTTACACACAGTGAACCGTGCATGGACTGAGAAAGTGCCGGCAAAGAAAGGAGTCCCCGCACCAAGACCAACACCTTTAAACTCGACTGAAACTTGGGGCTGCCCTTCGCCCCTTCGGGAAAATAACGATGAGGCAACAGGAGCTGAGGTGAGGCTTTGTAACCCAACAATTCTCCCCCACCTGTCGACCACGGTGGTGGCAGCATCATGCATGGGGGCTGTTCTTCTGTCAGGAGCATTAGTGCATTTTTAAACTTTAACTGAGTCAGGTTTTCTAAAAAGAAAAGTGTTCTGAGAAACACACATAAGAACTGACTTAAATGGATGAATTGGACTGAAATAGTATTCCTGGAATGGACCCGACCTCGTTTTCCGGGAAAATTTGTGAATGATCCTTAAAAGAAGGCTTCATCAGAGCCAGGAAATTAACCAATTTAACTGAGCTGGCAAACAAGTAGGAAAATATCCAGCTAATATTATACTAAAAGCTTGTCAATGGCTACAAAAACATGTGATTGAGGTAACTTGCTACATGACATTTAAATAAGTATTAGTAGGTTGTATGTTTATAATTGAGCTTGTAGACAGTAAATTCAAACTTCTGTTCTCGGTTTGTTTGAGAAAAAAAAAAAAAACTGCAGGTACATGTTGTATAATCTTCAAGGAAAAGCTGGTTTAATGAATGCTAAAATTAATGACAGTCCATGATGAGTGCATGAAACCTCTGACTGCAGCTCTACTTTTCAAATAATTGAGTGTAATCCTTACCGCTGACGGGGTGACTGAGGCGTGAGCTGGTGAGCTCTGAAAGGCAGTCGACTGAACCGTGGATCCTGGGAGGAAAAAGGAATGAAGTGTTAGTCTCCTCCCTGAGGTATTAAAGAAAAATGCAAGCCATTGTGCAGAATAATAATTTAGTTATCAATATAGACAATATTCAATAGTTTTAATGGAGAACTATCGTTTTCTGAACCTTCCCTCCAATACTATGAATATTAACAGTGAAAATCTGACAAATATTACAAACTCCGAGCTCAGACACTAGAAACAAGACTAAGAAACAAGAACAGAAAGAAGAGTACAAAAACAAAAGCTAAGAGCGTTTGTTTTCCTAATAGGTCGCGATAGCTGCTGACAGCAGAAGGAACGAGGAGAAGAAGCAAGCTTCTGGAGAAGAATGTGAAATCCTTCATTAGACAGCTGGAAGACAGCTGGAAAGGACGCACGCCTGAGATTAATTACGAAATAAAGGAGAAAAAGAAAAACAAGAGCTGACTTTCCAAAAAGCAGCTTTTATCTAAAGAAAGACACCAACAGTGGTGGGGGGGAAAATAGAAAAGCAGCAGGAAAACCCGGAGAGAAAAACATGAACAGAGACAAATTATCCCCCAAAAAATTAAAGTGCAACAGTCCATCAGCTCAGATAAACCCTTTCACAAACGCACACATTGTTATAGATGTCAACGGCCTTTTAATGGCTTTTATTCAGTTATGACCATTATACACTTGAGGCAGTGTGCTGCTAATGTGCCATCCAATAACTCAGTGACTCACTGAATAATACCGTCTAAGACAATTTCCCCAGGATCAGATTATTTTAATAAACAGCCACCCTGGAACCTCCTTACTATTAGGGCAACACATCTGAATCCAAACTAAAAAAACAAAAGAAATAAACCAAAACAGCTATTTCCACCAGAAAAAAGCTGGTCAGATGTGAAAACCCGAGCAGAAGGATGTTGAAACACTAATGTCTGACATGTTCTCAGCCAAAAGACCTGCAGCGTGTTTCAATTAGGAGCAAAAAGCTGATCCTAGAATCTTTAACTTTTCTAATTTTGGTGTTAGACATGCACCTTAATTCCTGATAATTAGACAAAACAAGTTACTAGTAGAAGAAAGGCAGGTTTAAAAAGGACAGACCTGGACGGCTTCATTTCCAGATGTGAACATAGCAAAATAATCCAAGACAGTACAACATACACTTATCTAGTTTGTCCCACATTTTCCAACAGATTTCTGATTGCTGTCCATAAAAACATAACATGTGTTCTAGGTATCCTGACGGAGATAGCAATTTTGAATCCGACGGCAAGTTAGGTGATTATTTCTATTTGGGCTTCAAAGCATATGTTCCTCGCGAAAGACGAACCGATAAGGGTTTTCAAGGACTATTACACGGAAAAAGAAAAACCGTGGCGCAGGTTTCTTCACAGAAGTAGTGGTTAGAATCAGATAGAAAATGATATTCTCTATAATTTGAGATAACAGGCACAACAGAAGCTGTAGGAGGTTACGTTTGTATCCTGAGTGTTAGAGGGTTTTATTGTCAAGTAGAGTAATGTTCTTTGAATTTGTTCTCTGCAAAACAAATTGCCACTTGGGAGCTTATCCTGATCATGTTTGCATAAAAGATTGTGTCCCTAACCCTCAACTTTATCTATCCATCTATTATCCTCCGCTTATCTGAGATCAGGTGATGGGGACATTAGGTCCAGGAGAGAAACCCAGACATCCCTCTCCTCAGCCACATCCTCCAGCTCATTCTGGGGGGATCCCAGGCCAGATGGTATACAAAGTCCCTCCAGTGATTCCTGGGTCTTCCCCGGGGTCTCCTCTCAGGGGGACATACCCAGAAACCCCCCCAAAGAGAGGTGCCAAGGGGACATCCTGATCAGATGCCCAAAACTATCCTTTCCGTGCAGAAAAGCAGCGGCTTTAACAGTCATCTAAATTTTATTAGAGTACATGCTCTTGATTGGTGTGTTTATAGGGTGAAAATGTTTAAAAGTCTTATATTTTGTATTAATTAAATGCACAAAAAACTATCATATTGCTCCTTATTTTCCTATTGATTATGGATCAGAGCCAATCAAAGACAAACGTGTTGATTCCAACCTCTGGAGCAGGAAGGAGGTCAAAAACACTGCAGACAAAGGAAATGTTTGAATCTTGTACTCACTGGATTTCACTTTATATTCAGACATTCATCAGCCGCAAATGAACACGTAGAAAGCTTTTGCCGACTGTCTCTTACACAGGAGACAGGAAGAGGGTCTGGCTGGTGGAGACGACACGGATGGATGCCCTGATGGATGTTGAGCAGATGAACAGAAGGATGCACATTTCTATGCTCTTTCCCAGATATGGATAACAATTAAATCTATTCTACACTTTTCCAGACTGCCTTGCTGTTGTACTCCAACATAACCTAAAAGCACTACAACTAACCTGCAGTTTAATCATCCTCGGACTTACCATCTAAAAACGGATGCATCACGCATATCACATTTTAACATGCAGTTTTGCTGACAACCAGTTGTGTGAAAACATCTTAATTCAGACATTAGCCGTCTTATTTTAAAAGCAGACGTTACAGCATCTGGCTCATTACAAGGTGTCACATTAAATTGAAAAGTTTTGCTGAGCAAAGGCCCTAGGCTTTCACGTTTGACAACTCTGACTCCAGTTAATCACCAGAACAGAGAACCGTTTACCGCACAGAGGGCGAAATCAAATGTGTCAGCAGTCACACAAATGACACTGTCAAAGGAACTCATTAGTGTCATCATCAGACGTATATATGAGGGCAATCACAAGCAGCCTTGGGGATTTATTGTTGAATCTGTTCAGAATGTTAAATAATTTGATTTTTCTCTGCAAATGACCAGGAAACATTATAGTTGTTGGCTGTCTGTGAAGATCCAGGCTGCAATAATAAGCCTGGGTTCTCACCTTTGAACACGAGAGGGAGGAGCAAAGACTCCGTGTTTTGGAGGACAGCTGAAGTATCTCACTCCTCCCACTGAGCCGTCATTTTTGCCACTTGGCTTGTCCAGTTCAATGCCCAACCAGACTCCTGCGGGGGAATGAAATTCAGAGCAGAAGTTAGAGGTGATACCTTGAAGAAAAAGAAACACTGCAAGGAGAAATCCTCAGTTACCTGAACCAAAGCCACCAAAGATGCTTGTAAAACATTATGAATGCACCAAAACCAGCTATTTGCAAATAAAACAAAGCTATTAAAAGACACTTTTCTAAACTCAGACTTGCAGAATACTCAGTGCATTTTAATCCTATTTTATTAGTACAAATAGAAAAGCTCACTTTTAAATTATGGCACATAATCTACATTTTGGCTTTAGATATTGTAGCTGCAAAACTAGAAAACAGCTTGACAGAAGAGTGGATGGATGCAAGAGGAAGTGACATAAATGTTATTTTTTCTTATGCAAAACTGGAGAATGTATTAATTTCAGATAATTCCAGATTTTTACAGACTGGTGAAATGTCATGGATGTGTCATTAGCACAATCAAGTCTTTTTTTTTTTTTAAACATGTAGGGCTAATTGGGAAAGCCTTCTATTAAAGTGAGTCATCCTAAACCATTTTATGCCCATTCTCATCATTACCTGGACCATAGTAACATGAATTGTATGTGTCAGAACTGCAAAGCAACCTTTCTATAATAATTTTAACATGCGTGGTGGTAAAACCATGATGCCATTTTATAAACAAGCTCCCCTTAAAGGTGAATGTCTGTACCTGCTTATGCCTAAATAAGATTTATGTGGCTGAACTGAAAACTGAAGGAAAGTTCAGAGCAAAGCTTTGCAGATATCATTTTAAAATGCACACAGTCAAAGGAGTTCAAAAAGAGGAGTAGTGTTTGTTTTCACTGAAGTTAAAATGAAACGATGCTTATCTAAGGGTATCAAAGAGGGACATAAGACTGAAATCGTGTTGTGGTGCATTAGCATTTATTTATACATGACTGATGCCGGAGGAGAACTGCTGCCTAAATATTAATGAGTCTAATGAGTCTTAACTTTTGTGTTTGTGTTGGGTGCTGGTTTGGTTTGAAGCAGTTTTTTTTTTTGTATAATGTGAATTTTTTAGGAATTAATCCATTTAAACCAGAGGATTTCCAATGAAGTAGTTTCTCGCTGTGTGAGTGTGAAGCAAAATTCAGAAAGAAGGTGCATTTAACTTTTGCTCTACGTGTGAAATACTTTACAGGAACTTGTGTTTTGTGAATGAGAAGTGGTCTTTTTGTCAGAGCTTATAAAAGAGTTATAGTTCTGTTAAAATGGCACACAGACCTTTCCTCTGGTTGAGTGTTGAGAAGCTCAAACGTCACCGCCAAGGTCCTACAAAAGCTGACAGTGCTATAACTTGGGTCGCTAGACAATGAATATAAGTTATGATTTCTGGGCAACGTATTTGTAAGCGACAGATGTGGCGTCAAAATGTCAAGAATGATTTATCGAGACGTAAACGACTGTTTAGAAACCCCCAAATATATAAACATCCGTGTTTTGCATGTCATTCTTTGAGGAATTGTGTATTTCTGCTGGCATATGCAAGACTTTTCATGTGCCAATTAAATCTCTCCCATCGGCTGGACAGCATCTGAAGTCTTGATTCTGAGTCGTTTTAATATATTTTTAATAAGAGACTAGTGCCTGATACTTCCTCTTCCTCCAACTGCGCTTTCTTGCCCTAAATTCAAAGAAAATTAATTCCTGAAAGCTTTTACCAAGCAGAATCCAGTGAAGACCACAGTTCCTACAGATGTATTTCAAAGCTCCATAAGATTACAGATTTTCTGATTTATCCAGACATTTGGTAACATATTGGGAGAGTTAAGCACAAAATATTTACTTTTATTACTCTTAAGCTCTATTATTGGTACACGTTACAAATCATTAAACAAACAGAGGTTGGCTTCTGATTCAGCATTGTGTTAAAGGAGTCATTTTACCATTTAAAAAAAAGAATAAGGACCAATTTAGATCTGCTTGTTCCCTAAATGTAACACACTTAGACTTAAAATTAAAAGTTGTTATTTATTTATTTAAATAAATAAGTTTAGCTTCAATTCTTTGAGATCTAAATAACACCCATGATGAGAATGACAGGTACAATTTAAAAGTCTGACCTAAGAAGGTCTAGAGGCCAAAAAAAAAAAAAAAAAAGCAATTAGAGAAAGGAAGCTTTTTGATTTTTGCACTGAAAGAGAAGTTAAAAAAAATATTGAAAAGGTAATTCCTTTTTCTTGAACTTTCACATATCACTAAACACAAATATAATATTATTGGAAACTTATGTGATTGACCAACACAAAGTAGTGCGTAACCTTTGAAGCAGAAGGAAACCAATACATTGTTCTCAACATTTCTCAAAAAGTTGTGATGTTCCCAATTATAAAAACAAATAATTCATGCAACAATATTCTAAATAAATCCCTGGTAGGATGATTGAGGTAAATTCATAACTTCATGGTAAATGTTATGAAAGTTAATGTTTGCTGTGCGTATTGTCTAGAAATTAATGTTGCCAAGTGAGGAGGACTCAAATATACCCATTTCTAGCGTCAGTGAGGTGTTAAAAATGAAACCAAAGTAAGGAAACTAATTTCTACAACAGGTTGAGACTGTGGTCCATTCAGGCTGCAAGAGAGCAAGACCTTCAACAGATAACAGAAAGGCAAACAGAGTATCTGTCAACTCTGACCTTCCCAAATATCTGCTTACATTTCCAAACCCAGCCATTGTCAGATTTGCAGAAAGACTAAATACTAAAGACAATTTAAAGCATAAACCTTTAACCCCTTTTCTTGTTTTTAATAATTACTAAACTCCTGTTTTACAGCCATGTCTGTCTCACTCAGAAATGTCATGATATCTTCACATTTCTGCTCCCGCTGTATTGGCAGGTTAGGGTTTCTCAAAAACAAACATAAAATTCAGAACGGCTCATCTCTAGGGGGGGAAAAAAAATAAAATATATATAAATTTTACCAACCAGGAGCGAAGCTGGTTTTCCCACAGAACTGAACAACACCGGTTCTCTGCCCCGCCACCAGCACCCTCTCCCCCTGCTGCACCTCGGAGCCGTCGTACAAAGAGCTGCTGCCTGATGGGGTTCTACTTCTGAAACCTGCAAACACACAGCAGAAGACGGTTCATCTCTGTGATGCAAGCAGATGCAGGACGTCCAGGACTCCTTCATTAGGTCGATGTTTTATACCTGCAGGGGGAAGAGCTGAGGAGCGGAATGAGGAGAGCAGTGCAGGTGGCGGCGTCTTCCTGGGACCCGGGGAGATGTTCTCTTTGAGATGCCTGGCGGGGAGCCGCTGCCTTACTAGCGGATGAGGTCGGCCTCCAGGTGGATGACGAGAGTCCAGCGAAGACGATGAAGACGAGAGGGAGCGGGAAAGAATACCTGCACAGACAATTATACACAAAGTTTAGGGAAAGAACAGGCAAGCATCAAAAGACCAAACATTTCTGTTAGAACACCAAACGGGACAGCATGCCAGAAATCACTAATAAAAACTAAAGTCAGGGTTTCTACACATTCTTCATGTAAAATTCCAGATTTCCCCAGGATAAAAACGAATGAAGGACAGACAAGCAAGGAAACAAGACACGGAGAAAAGAACAAGTGACAAGAAGAAGAAAAGGGAGGACAGAAAGAAGGAAGGCAGGATGGCGAGGAATAAACGGTGACAGGACACTAGGTAGGAAAAGAAAGGAAGGATATGAATTACTAAAGAAAGAACACAAGGAAGGAGGAGAAAAAAAATGAGGGGAGGTAGGACAAGAATTTAAGGACACAAAGAAACACTAAGCACCAAATGTCCCTGTTCCCTGCTACAATGAATCCACCATCTTTCCCCCAGGTCTGAGTCAAACTACGATATAACAAGGGTCCGTAATTTATTTGTGACAGAGCATAGCAACCCAGACATTTAAAGGCTGGATATTTCCAGAAACCTCCGCAGCACAAATCAGGAGAGCTTTTTCCTCTTTGTTTGGTGTGAGCGATTGCTAGAAACCAACTAAAGGCGAACAAGTTAATGCTCTCCTCCAACATGGGGGATAAAATTGAGCAGAGGGCTCCAATTCCCTCTTTAGAGGCCATTTGGACGCGGGACCTCATTAGGCTTTTACCTTCCAAAGACCTTCCTAGGCCTTAAGTTCATTAAATGGCCTCTGCTTGGAGGGTAATTGATTTGGTCTGTGCCAAAGTGCTTTAAGAGGAAGATTCAGCTCCAAACAAATTGAAAAACAGACAGTAATGGAAAAGAAACCTCTAAAGAGACTGTGTTTTGTGGCTCTGTTTCATAACAATTTGCGACAGCTTTTCAGCTTCTAAATTATCTTCGTTATAATCACAGAGCTCCCTAAAGACAGACCTTTTTATGCTGGATTCATGTATTAGTATTTATCAAGATTAATTGTTAACTGGGTTGTTTAGTTTCCACACTTTTAGTAAAAACACGGCACTAATAATGCAGACACGTTCCCAAACCACAATCTCTAAACCAGATTGAAAAACCGCACTCAGGAGTCGGCACACACCACAGTACCTGTCTGACTGACTGAGGTGCCGTCCTCTGTCTTTTGACTGGGACCTGGTGGACGTTTTTCACTGTCAGGTGTTTGTTTAAGCGAGGAAGATAACCCTTTCCACACAGACACACAATGAGCTCTTAATGACACATACAGTGCTGATAGAAAGACATTACAACACAATTTCATTTCTAGGGTTTAATGTGCCAGACTGTGAAATAGACCAGGGACCGCATTCACAAAGAATCCTAAGAATAGATGCAGCTCTCAATTTTTTGAAATCATACAATTTCCCAAATTCTAAGATCTTTCTTAAAGTTTCACCTCTGTAAGATAAAGTTTAAAAGTCACAAAGCACTATAGGCCTTAAGAAGAACCCCTAAAATGAAAAAAACTTAGTAGTTGTGAGGAGGACTTTTGTCCCCCTCTCAACTACTAAAAGTATCTTAAGCAGGGAAGATGATGGAAACAGAGAGAGCTGATTGGCTGATCCAAGGATATGAGCAAATACAGTTCTTTAACAATCATACAGTTATTAATAACTAGATAAGAAACTTTAAATTGATTTGTTTCAGTGGCCTGACAGGCTACAGGTGCGGCTCAAATAGTGTAATTTTGTTGAGGATACATAAATAGGAAAAATATTAAATAATCGTGAAGAGTGGAGAAATGTGCAAAGACTATAGTACAGATAAACTTTTATATTATTGATAGAAATTCTCTAAATAATAAATTTGTTTAGAAGAAATGGAAAAAGTCGCAGAAAAATAGAAATACACATTACTACACACTCTAGACAAGATAAAATAGGTCAGTATTTTCTGTATTGCATGATAATTAGGGCTGTACAATTTTGCCAAAAATCTGAATTGTGATATATTTCAACCATAATTGCGATTTAATTTTGACTTTTCTCTGCATTAATCACAAGCAACAAAAATGGCCTGTAGATAAAGATGTTTGTAAACAAGGACTACATAAAATAAGAAATGTAACTGTTTATTATTTAAAATATAATTATTCAAGAGAATGGCTTGTCGAGTTGGACATCAATCCTTGTTGAACATAAGGAACATAGCAGATAGGAGCTGCTGATTAAATGCCCTTGACTAGCTGATCATCAGCGTGACTACATCCCTGAAAGCTGATTTTTTGGTAGTTTGCTGCTCTGGGGCTTACAGGTGCATGTTATTATGGTACCAAGTGGGAAAAAATTCAGCAATGATATTAGAGAAAAAATTGTAGCTTTTTATGAATGTGAGAATGGTTATAGTGCAGTTAGTATCCCCAAGGTCAAATCTTAGGCTCTAAAGACCTTGGTCAGTGTAGTCCTCATAAGGAAATATTTGTTTTTAGTACATCCATATAGAAACCCCCATGTTCTAATAACTATTTACTCTGTTATCTTTACTTGAGTAACGTTTTGTAAATTTCTACTTCTAGGACTAGTTTTACTGTACCATACCTTTTACTCTAACTTGAACAATTTAATTAATTGAACTATGGCAACTTCATTTATAAAGCACTTTTAAAAACAGCAGGCACTTACAAAAGTAATGAATAAAAAGAATGACTAAAATGAAAGAACATTTAAAACAAATGAAATGAAACCCAAGTTAAATTAGCTATGAGACCATACAAGACAGGAAGAAACTAAAATCAATTAATACGGGTTAACAGCCAAAAAGAGATGGATAGAGCAGATTTAAAAGTGTCTAATTTGTAGCGGCAAAACGTTCCATATTTTGGGAGTTGCAGCCTGATCTCCCCAGAGCTTCAGCCGTGACCTCGGCACCTCCAGCAACAGCTGGTCAGCTGATCTAAGGGGCTGAGAAGGGCAGTGCAGGGGCAGGAGCTCAGAGAGGCTGGGAGGGGCAAGACCAATCAAAGGCTAAAATACTGATAAATAAACTCTGAAATGAATGGACAACCAGTGCAGAAAGGATAAAATGGGAGGTTTGTGCTCTCCTCCATATTGCAGTTAAAACTTGTGCAGTTTTGCTCCAATTAAAAAGGCACAATATGAATGACTCACTACCTCCAGTAATTATCTTACCTGGGAACAATTCCTGGATACTCTACCTTCCTCTTGGCACTTCACTGGATGAAGAGCAGGAATGTTTTAACCAAAAATGCACACAGACACAGACAGACATACAGTCTGTGTTAAGTTGAGACTTATTATTTTAAAGGTGCATAGCCACGTTTAGTTTTTCCATTTATTGATACGTCAGTAGCTCACTCTGGTTGTTTCTATGAAATATCTCCTGCTGACGTAATAGTTGTTATGGTGTTTTATACTTTGTTTTTGCTCAATTTGTTAGTAGATACAGCCTTTTGTGTTTATTTATGATTTTAACGGAAGTATGTACTGCACATGCGCTGTACATACATAAAACCAGGAAACAGCTAACGCCTATTAGCAAAACAAAACAATGAAGAATGTTCCAGGATCTAGTGGGAAAAAAATAATAATCTATGATTCCAAGAAAGAAAAGACTAGAATGTCGTTGGGAATACAGTATGAACCATGGTGATCACTAAAACGGACGCTAAACCTGCCAATTACTCAGATGTGACTGCAGAGTTGACTGACGTGAGTAAATGTTCTGATATGAGGCTCTTACAGTTACTTTTAGATCGGTGTATTTAATTAATAACAGTTTTAGATCACGCCGAGCTGCCGCTTTACTGCGGGGCATTGCAGAGGGTCAGGGTCGGTACAGCATTATTTAATTTAGATTTATTGATTAAGAAAACCAGCATTATGATAGATATGCAATACTGTCGCTAGATGGCGCCACATCTGTTTATATCTTCTAATCGTGCCTAGTGCGGGGGCTATATTTATCCACAAAAAGGACCATCAAAACATTATCAGGATGGAGGCTTTGTATAACCTTATTTTATCATGATCAAACGGTTTTTGGTCTTTTTTAAGCATATAATGTGGCTATTTTTGGAAAATCGGGATTTTATTTTTCCAAATTAATCATTGGGCTTCCGTGAAGAGATCAGCACGCAATGCTGAATATATGTTTAGGAAAATATATTGTCAAAATAGTGTAAAAGGACACCTTTTTTTTTAGCCTTAAGGCGAGGCACTTTAATTTACTCATTTACTATATTTTTTAAAACTTAGTTTGAAGTTACACAAGTGATGTGAAGCCTGATCTTAAAAGCAAGTTTTTAAATTAATTTCTTTCATTTCTTTTTATGAAAAGAAAAGGAGGAAAAACGAAATCGAATAATCGGATTTGGTAAAGTAAAATCTGAGATTTTATTTTTAAGCCACATCGCCCAGCCCTAGTGGCTATATACCTTTTATGTAATTTTCCATCCGCTGAGCCTGCTGTGCCTTTGGGGGTTAAGTGACAACACGGTGAACAAAATATATATTGTGTCTCAGGAAGTACTTTGCACTGTTTATTATTATGTATACATAATCTACTGGAAGTATAAGTTTCACAAACTACATTACGATAAATTGTTGGAAATGAGTGTTTCTTCTGTCGGAATTTTGTATTTTGTTTTTTTCCATTTTTTTAAAGATTATTTCAAATTGCACATCATTTTGTGTTTTTGTCCGTCTATTACATAATTTTCATAAATTTTGTTTGTGTTCATGAATTTGTTTAAACAACCACTCAGTACTTGAGTAGCCTTTTTAGCAAATACTTTTTACTCTTTTAATGACATTGAGAAGTCTGCTAGATAGATTAGACAATTTGTATAATATATTAATATGTGACATTCGACAATTAGATAACTGATAAGGGTCCAGTAAATTTCTTACATTTTCTACTGTCAACTTGTTTCAACGTTCTGAACATTAAAAATAAAAATAGCACGATTTTACGTTCATTAAACAAGCATGATTCCCTTCATTTCTACCTTTATTGACTATGTGAACTGTATTTACGCTGTAAAAGTGTAGCGCTTAGAGGCAGAGCTGATAAATACCTTAAAAACATTAGATTAAAAAAAATCCTGGAACATAAGAACAAAATAAGGGAATAATTTCACTCTATGTCTTAGAAAGACTAATAAATATGCTGAGACAAGGAATTACATTCAAATAAAAAGTGAAATGGCAGCAAATGCAACCCCTTTTGAAAAGAACCTCACAAGGTAAACAACTAAAACTAATCTCACCTGAAGCAGAAAATGTGCCTTCTTTAAACTTCCTTAAACAATGAAACTTTACAACGTCTGGGCTTTTATCCGGCTTGTAGTAGTAAATGAAATCTACCATTTAAATGACAAAAACTTTTTTTTCCTATTGGCCATCATTGAGCAAACATCCGTGAAATAAATGTAGGGAAAAGAATCTCCCTAATCAGGATTCATGAGACACATTACGCTCAAGTTTTGTACACAAGAAGATCCTAAAAATCAGAGAGGTGTTTGTTTTTTTGTTTTTACTTTGGAGGCAGCTGGAAACGCTCTCCTCTTCACTTGACTGAGTTCCAACTTAGAATAGCAAACATTTCTTGTCACTTGACCTTTAGCTTGCAGAGCGCTCTAGGTGCCATCCATCCTCCTCCACGCCCCTGACGTTCACTTCAGGTGGCAGAGGGAGGCTTTACAAGTCAAGGCGGAGCTCCTTTGTGATGCCGCCAGTGCCACCTCTGCCCTCTGAGGCCGGACCCACAGAGACACAACAGGGGCCAGGCTGGCATTCTCCTGGGTCTGACTCGCTTGGTTAAGGAGAACAGACAGTTTCGCAATGACCGAACCGATCCGTCGATAAACACGAGCAAGCTGCCTCCAAGCTGTGATGGAGTGGGATAGTAAAATGCAGGTGGCTCTGAAAGTTTTGGGCTGACAACAGCCCTGAGAAGTGTGTGGTCATAAATTAGCCTAGTTCAAGATGCACAACGGAGCAGACACGTTTGCCCTCAGATGTATTGTACAGCGTTCGTAAACACTCACTCACACACCTTGTGATTAATGGCTGCCAGGCCACTCAGCCTGTCTATGCCCTAGTTATTAAACTCTGCTTAATTGGACTATCAATCACTGAACTGCAAAGGCCTCTCTGAGGTCCGGTATTCCAGTCACATCCCAATCAATCGGCCTTCAGAACCCTGACAATTACAACACCACAATACAGCTGTAAACCGGAGAAGAGGCAGGAATAACAAAAACATAAGACACGGTTTCTGATGGAAATTAACAAAGGAAGCCATTTGTCAGAAGTTGGTGGAAACGAGCATTCAAGGACTGAGAGAGCAGGGTCCCGTCATCAGTCTAATGTATGCATTGTCCTTTGGCAGCGGTTCAGAACCCACTTTCACGAAAGATTAATATCAAAGCTGAGATGCAATAAATCCTGGCACGCAGTAACACAGTTCATTCAGGGTAGGAAAGATAAAATAGGATCTACATTCAACAAGGAAAAAAATGAGCATAAAAATCACATCTATATGTGACCTAAACACTTCCAGTTGATGGCTTTTCTCCCGCCTCACAGGGGGGACTGTGACAGGAGACCCAAATCCTCAACATGTTGGAATAAAACTGGCAATCAATATAATTCATCTATAAAGCACCAATTCACACCAAAGGTCATCTCAAGGCACTTTTAAAGACGGATGGGTCTAATTTAGATCCAGAAATGTATAAAGAAAAGCCAGTGAAACTGTGGCTTCTCACCAGTGGGCGTTTGATTGCATCAAGTTGGTAAACTTTGCAACAATTCCTGATCATGAGCAGCAATGAGCCGCGAGGCAAATCTTTGGTTGATTTTAGTTACTTTAGTTATACCAATCAGTTGTGCGTAGTGCAAACAATAGGGGTGGAACAATACATCGATATTTCGACTTAAAGATTAAGATCAAATTCTATGCAATGCAAGATGAAAATATCAATCATAACGGCATTTTTAAGATATGACTTTAATTTGACATTCAGGCATGAGACTATAGCGAGCAGATAATCCATTATTTTTCTTAGTATAGATTAGACGAATGTTGTTTTTGATTTAAATTCCTGATACCTGTGCGAGAGCTTAGAAATAAAATGGTCAAATCATATTTGGCCAAACCAAGCAAAAGCTTTTAAAACAGTTATTTTTTGTGCACAGTTTGGGCTGAAAATTAGTTTTTTCCCTCCATTTGTTTTTTTTGTTTTGTTTTGTTTTTTGTGAACTGATATCAATTTAAATAATATTGTTAGATGGACAGATGATATTGTATCATATCGATCGGAAATAGTAACAGATTTTGTGATATTGTTTCGTCATTAAAAAAAATATATAACATTGTATCGTGATAAAGTTGGTGATTTTACATCCCTAGCAAACAAACCTCTCAGATTTTAGCTTTCAACTACAACAACAGTTTTCCTCCAGGTCAGTTCAAAATATCGTGCTCACAAGAGTCAAGCAGCCAGTTTTATATGTTCCAATTTGAAATTGTGTTTATTTTTCATATATTCCACATTTGAATAAATACTTTAACAGTTACTTTAAAAGGGAAGATTCAAGAGCAAGGGATCAAGGAATTTTCCTCCAACCTCAATCAACTTTAAAAGTTAAGTAAACATGTTACAGTCAAAATTACAATATTCATCAAACAATAATTCTTATTTCAATGATCCAGCAGCCGTGTTAGGTTCTTACTGGGTTCAGTAAGAACTAGAGGGAAGCCTTGCCTGATCGGATCAGAAGAAAAATGTCATCTTTTCCAGATTCAATATGCTTCATATATTACGCAATGCATCTTTTTTTTGTGTCAAGCTGTGCAACATTTTCAATTTTCCTCATCCACCTCAAATGTGTGTTCACCATCACTTTATAATTTCCTTTTAGGGCATTTTATTTAATATCCAACCAAACTCAAATCCAAATTGAGGGACCACAAAAATCCTCCAGCCAACCTGCCAGCACCAACAGCCTGGCAGTGAATGAGCTTCCAGCTGAAACCACAGAAAAGCTCACAGTGATGAGTCAATAGGTGATTTTGGACCACAGTAAAGCCGCTGAATTCATTCATTAGTGGTCATTCTGGTGCTGAAAGCTGTACGGTCATAGCTTCCCAAGACTTACAATTCATTCTTTTTTTTTCTTCTTAGAATAACCTTTGGAGATTATAATTACTATTAAGCAGTACAACCTGTGTTTTACCACCCTAGAGCTCTCAATAATTTGTAATTAGTGGTAGTGTAGCAGTAGTAGACTTTTACTTTAATTGTAGGTTTCTACTACTTAAATCATATCACAACCAATTATTTACTGTGATACTGCGTCTGGTTCTTGATTACTCCGCTATTGCTCCCATGCATTTTTATAATGGCTTCAGTGTTGATTTTTCTTAATGTTGATTCTAAATAAAAATGCAATCCTGAGAAATATACAGAACTCCCATCTTGATTCGCGTTATATGATAAAGTTTGCTAAATGCAAAGTTAAAAAAAATTCATCCTTGAGATTGATACTGAAACGGAGACTGGCTTATAACCTGAATTAAATTTTACACAGCTTGATCATGGTACAAGCGACGCCTTTTAACATCATTTGTTTTCTCTGATGAGAGTACGTTTATAATCTGAACTCTCTTGATTGGCGTCACAATGTTAGGAAGCCATTCACAGGCGCACTCTTGTTACTCTGAAATAGCTGCCTTTTTTTCCTTTAACATTGTATCCATGGCCGTCTCCAAGGAGTGGTACGAGAAATTGTCTGACATGAAAAATCATCTGCCTCCTTCTGACTAGATCTTTTTCACCCACATTTACAAATATTCAGGAATTTTTCATTCCTTCGTGGCTTTTCAAGCTACCAGTATTCCCTGGTCGGTGTTATGACATGTCTTTTTGTTAATGCACATAGTGGCATAACTCCTAAGGGAAGCACATTTTCCTAAAAGCTTTCATGCATCCCCTTGTTGCACTGTTCAGTGAACCTGACAGGGCCAGAGTACAGCTTAATCCTGTGAGCAGAACCATATATAACAAATACATTTCATGAGCAGCTCTAATTTTTATTTTTTTTACCTGTGTTAATCTTGGAGGTAACGCGGGAGACGTCAATGCGACGAGGGGGGCGGAGAGGAGTCTTTGTAGAGCTCGATTTATGTTTTTCCAAGGGTTTACTTATCTTGGACAGGGGAGCAAAAATTCCTATTGGAAGGGGGGGGGGGGGCACAGAACAAAACAGGAGTCATGACTCAGTTTAAAGAGTGGGTGAATCAATGCGTTTGATCATTAAGCTCTGCAGCATGACGTGTCCCACCGTGTTTGAGTCGACAGGTGAAATACTGAACCCCTGCTACGGAGCCATCATTCTTCCCCTCCGGCTTATCTAGCTCCACTCCGGCCCAGAGGCCCCCGGAGAACTCGGTGCTGCCGCAGAATCGTAACGTCCCGATCTGCGCACACATACAAAAAAAAAAAAAAAAAAAAAGCCATTAAATATGGCACACATACAAAACATGACAAAGAGGGTCAAAACTGCAGGTTGCCAATTAAAATTAGATCTCAGAGTTAAGATTTATTCCCAGGGGAATACACACAGTGATGTTTACGGCTCGCAATCCTCATTTCTGATGCAAGTTTCTAAAGAAAGTGTGAAATGTCAACTCTGTCAAGGTCAAGAGAATCCAGATTTAGCCCATATGCGGGCAGGTCAGCTCTGAAATCGACCACAAAACTCTGATCGGTGCGTCTTCAGTCCCTACATCTGACAGGAAGAGAGTCTATGCAGTAAAAGGAAGATAAGAGTTATAATTAGCAACACTGAACAGATAGGTCTAGAAGTCTATTTGGGCAATGTTTAAGCTTTTAATTACCATAATTATATGAAAACACAAGTAATTAAAGAAATTGGTAATTGGTTTTCATTCAGTCTGTGTTCACAACAAACAACACAGATAATGAAGTTATTTGTTTAGGTTAAAAAACAAAACAGGTCAGTTCCACCACATCAATCCAGTCTCATATGGAAACGTTTTTAGTTCACAGTCTTTCTACAGCTTCTTTATTTATCCTACAACTTAAAACGTGCTTCCTATAGGCACTCTGTGTGGGACTATAAATGCAATGCTTTTAACTGGTCACTGTCCAATCAGTCGCTGGCACAAAGATTGTGCCAAACATTTGCATTCCTAATTTCCAAATCACACACAGGCAAACAGATTTTTAACATTTATCTGTAATCAGATGTTGCCAAACTGCACAATAATGAGGTTCACATGCATTGTATTTCACCAGAGCACAAAGTTTGGTTTAGTGCTACATATTTTGGGCCCTTATTTGCAACATTACTTTGATTTGCAAGGTAAATCTGAATTGTTCCAGTTAAGCACCACAACCGACAAATTTAACAACCTCTAACACCGTCAAGCCAACAGACTCACATGATCCAATCTTTGCCTGTCCTTACGAAAAGTAACTTTTCCTTTGAATCACTGAACTCTGACTAATGCAGACCTCCCACAGCCTCTCCTGTTTTAAATAAAACTGAAAATCTTTATATAAGGTCTCATTTAAATTTTAATAAACTCCTGAGTACAGTGTAGAAGAAGCAGTAAATCCAGTTTCTGAGATCTGGGGGCATTTCAGATTTGGTGATTACTTTTTAACAGTAACACAGGAAATCCCTGACGCTGCTGCATCAGAGCTGTTTTCTGCATCACATGAAGATAATGGACCTTGGTCATGTCAAGTTATCATTAAAAACATTTAGGTACATGTATATACCTGCGTCTGTCTGTTGAACTTTTGATCCTGTGAGGATTAAAGAAATCTTTTTGCACCCAACTAAAAAAAAGAAAATCACTGCAGTTGTAATAATATACTGGGAAGGAAAGATTGTGATTTAATTTGAAGCTGAAAATTAATGTGACATTCATGCCTGTCATAATTGTAAGCAGAACTCAAACCACGACTTCAGATTGTATATTTATAAGTAAAACACTTGATTCTTCTTAAAACAGGTTTTGTGAAATTATCTCCGAGCGTGAGTCAGGGATTTGGCCCAATCAAACAGAACTAATCATGACACTTATATTTGTACAGTATTGAAAATTTTAATCCACAATCCACCCAAAATGAGTGATTACTTATGATCCAAATCATCCAACGAGCAAGTTAATACAAATGCTTTACAAATCAAATCAAGTCAAACTGAATTTTGGAGCAGAAACACAACTATGTCACCAGCCTAGTTGGAAAATGCATTTTCCTCCCACAGAGCTGAACCCTTCTTGCTTTCTGAGCACTTCATGTCAAAAGGATTACGCTGATGATCGCTGATCAGCAATGATAAAGACATTTCTTGAGAAAGAAATTTTCCGATGCCTGTTGCTCATTAAAGAAATGCAACAATAAACAGTTTACTGTTGTGACATCGGAGCAAAAATGACAGCCGAGACCATAAATGGCCCGTTATTGAGGATATTCCTGAAACGTAACCTGCAATTACAGTGTGACTTGTCAGGAGACTTTGCAGTAATGCTTATTGGTGTGCTGGTTTATGGCGATAACAAGTGTGCCACTTTGAAGCAATGAACACGTGTAATGAGCTCAAAGTGAGAAGTATGAACAACAGTCACAGTCTAGTTGACACCGTTGGTGGTGCAGATCAAAGAAAGGTGTAAAAGATGATTACTGACAGGCAAAGAAGATGCATAATGAGTACAGGCTTTTCACCCACAGATGCAGCCTGTAATAGAGGTGTGCAGTAGTGAACGTCTCACTTTGAGGTTTGGTTCTAGGTTTCTAACATTGCTAAATTAGCAAAGATGCTCCTGCATTAGACTGCTGCTGGGAAACAAGTCAAAAGTTTGTTTTTGGTGTCTTTTTTTTTGCAAATCTCTGAATCATAATCAGAAACCTGTGATCGTTTTCTTCACTGTAGCACTGAGATTAAGTCCAACACAAAAAATAGAGGGATTTATTTTATCTAGACACAGCTTGACTCAGCTTTAAACAAGACTAAAAACGCTGCATCAGACAAAAAAAAAAAAAAAAAAAAAGATTATGTCTCTTTTCCTTTGACAGCAACAGTAAACGCACCTTCTGTCCGGCTATCACCACACGATCCCCGAGTCGGATTCCCATGGAGGCGAGCTGTTTCCTGGCGTTATCAGAGAGAGCAGGGATGACCTGGCCTTGCAGTGTGAGGGGCAGAGGGGAGCTGGGTCTGGGTAAAGCCTGTCTCAGCTGAGTCCGGAGCTCTTTGGCCACGCCGGCTGCATCTGCCATCTCCAGGGGCATATCCAGAGGGTCAGGTACAACATCAGCTGGACACTGCCCTTTATCGTTCTGGAAGGGGGAAAAAAAGTGATTCGTTCTTTAAGAACTGGACTTAATGTTATTCAAAGAAGCTGCAATATGCTATAAAACTAAACACTTTGTGAAATAAATGCATGACATCAGCTGTAGATAACTGAAGGCTGTGTTTAGATTCAGTTTGGTTTAGTTTTAATAAAACCTAATTAATTTTGAGGTTTTATTTTTAATGAACTGTTTGATTAAAAAAAAACAAGACTGGAGCTAAAAAACAGGCACGTACAAATAAACAATGGGCCTTTTTCAGTGTTGATTTTAATTTTAGACTCATCTTTTAAATCCAATACACAATTTCCAATCTTTTATTACTTAATACAGTTAAACCAAGTACTTAATAGATAAGTGTATACAAATTTTCATTTGTAAATCATGTTTAAATTGAAAAGTAGTATTTCAATTATTGAACTGATTCATTTTTAGATCATATCTGTTGAAAAAGCAAAGTTCTCCCATGACTGTGATTATTAGGAGAGTATCAAACGTTTATGCAGGGATCTATTTTATTTTCCACTGATGTTAGAATTTGGACTAGATTGGCAAACTCTTAAAATAATAATAAATACAAAAAAGTAACAAATTATGTTAGGGTTTATATTGATGGAAAAAAAAAAATCTGTAAAGAGAACGTTTGATTTGCCACTTCCATTTTCTCCAAACCTACTTTTATTTTGAAATCCTTAAACAATTTTGTGTCCATGACCTTGGATCATAGCACATAAGTTAATTTCTCCTGGTAGCTCAGTATTCTGATAAATTTTGAGATTGAAAATATGTCAGAATTTGGCATTTCAATGATTACAATTTATTTGCATTTCATTTTATGATTTTATTATATTCCATATCATTGATTCTGATCTCCACTTGTGCAAGTTGCATAATATAAAAGATTATAACTCCTGATAAAACCCAAAATAAACTCTTGAGCTACCTTGAGCTGATGGATATTATTCAATAGTTATAACCACATTTGCCTACAGTGGACTACGCATAGATTCCTGATAGTAACTTACATTTTCAATCAATCAATCAATGGATTTCAAACTCACAAAGCTAAGAGAAGCTGAAGGGTGACATGAACCTGGACCAAACTGTGCATGCAGAGAGCAAATGTTATTTTGGAGTTGAGCTGCAGTCGCCCTGTTTCCAGTCTCACCATGTTTTCTATATTAAATTTAACTCTGAAGAGTGCATGTGTTGGAATTAGTGGTGAGGAAATGTAATTGTTCTGCATCGGGACAGGGTAGGTTTGCTATGCAGAAACAAATGCCATTTTATTTATTGGTTTAAAGACTCAACTGACCACTGAGTGCCAGCAAGTTGTTAGAAAGTGACTGAATTATTCACAAAGTAGTTCAAGCCTCGGTGAGTGAATCTTTATCAATACAAACAGCATAGCAGTGTTAGAGTCTAGATTATTATTGGTGTTTGTGGTCCACTTTCGGTGTCAAGTTCTCTATTAATGATGCTATGATTACAAAAATTATTAATATGGATGTGGCTCCTTTTAATATGAGGGTTTTTATGAAGATATTGTAAAAATAAGACATCAGATAAAGCGGGAAGCTTTTTATACAAAGTTTAAGCAAAGTATGATGAAATCCATATAATGCTTGTCACCTAATCTGTTGAAGAAGACAACTGACCATCAATTTAAACACCCTTTTATTCTCAGAGGAAGACTGTTCTTTCCTCGTTTATCCTTTCATTTCTAATCTGCAAATATATATTAGTTTGAATAACAGAATTAAACTTTGACTCTATTAGTAGTTATTGGAAAATTTCACAAAAGTTTATATGCCACTTTCTAATATGTTATGGAAAATAAACCATCACACTAGGAAATAATTGAACTTTAATTCTCCCCATGAAAGGTGAAATTAGTCGTGTCAGACTGATAGAGATTGATAAATATATAAGACTAAATAATCATGATGTTATATCATTTAAAAAAATGCAACTGTGAAACAAAGTATACTAAAATAGATTAAGTTTATTTCAGTATAGCGTAATTAGCTCAAGCTAGTGTGGAAGTGACAGCAATGCAACGGCCATTAACATAAAATGTTTGGATGTAGCTTGGGTTTTGAATTTGTGCATATTCAAATTATACATTACATCTTTACGCACTCCTAGATATGTTATATCAAGTTATTTCACTAGCAGTTTCTAGAGTATTAAACAGTAAAATATAGACTTTTTCATGCTTTTACTTTTAGTCAACAGCACAAGACTCAGAATCAGAGCAACAACAGATCAAGCTTAAGAACAATTGGGCAGTGACAGCTAGCCAGCTCCTATTGAACATCATCAGGCTCCCTAACAAAGCTTTTACATCACATCTTGTTTATCCCTTTCAAAAGAGATCACTTATTTCGGTCTTAGATTTTTTTAATTATAGTTCAACTCCCAGAATGAAATCCCCATCAGTGTGTTTAAAAAGAGGCTGATCAGCAGAAGGCAACGTGAAGGTTTACCCAGGTGGCTCAATGACAGAAGATAGACATCTTTGAGTCAGCAGCTAAATTTATGAGCTGGTACTGCAAAGGGAGGTTGTTGCAGAGGACTGACAGATGAGAAACCTCAGCAGGATTGTTTTATTTGGTTATTTTATGTGCTTTATAATGGCCATGGAAAATAGGTCGCCTATGTTATTGTTCAAACAAAAAGCTGCTGTACGTCCCTCGTGCCTTGTGGGAGGCAGGCGAGACATTGTAGCGAAATAAATTAAATGTAATTTATGCTATTACTCATTCAATAGTTTCTTTATTGGACAATGGTTTAGCTAACCCACATGTCCAGTTGTGTTAACCACAGTTCATAATCACATTTAATCCCAGGCAACGCCTCGTAGCAGGACGTTCTTTAAACCGTTTCCCTCACTCTGACATCAACAGGCGGCAAATGGCGCTCTCTCCCACACAGCAGCCCCACTGTGTCTAAAACTGTTAAATTATAATGTTCAGGGGTTGTCAACAAGCATGCTGGAGAGTTATTTACAGCCAGAAAGAGGGCATTTACTGAAAGGGGTTTGAAGTTTCAATCCACTAGAATTTATATACAAACAGATTTTATTTTAAAGTCTATTGCTTTATGTAAGAAACGGAAATTATTTAGGGGATCTTGGGTGATCCACAGCTGTTATGTCATTTATTGTTGGGAACAGGTAAACAAAGTAATTACTTTGGTGCAGGACTTACAGAGTTCACCTGTATATAAAGGCAACCCAGCAAAAATGTAATAGGATGAGCAAGTATGTCAATACAAAATTTGAAGAACTATCTACCTTGGTTTAATGTGAAGGCTGAACTGTTAAGATATTCTGTAATAGAAATGTAATGGTAGTAGTAATAAAAAAAATTTAATTTAAAAAAAACTGTCACCTCTACAGTTTCATATTTTACGATCTAATTTAAATAACGGCTTAAGAAATTCTAAAATAATTTTCACCTTTCCTAAAATTTTCTTTAGAGGCTAAAATGGAAAAGTCGTGTGAAAAACTAAATCCTCTCTTGCTGTTTCCATGATTTAGAGGGGAAATCACAGCAAGTTGCTGCTAATCAAACGGAGTAGATTACCTGATCAGTGTGATCAACTCTATAAATGTTGAGTGCTAAGGCAGGACGACATTTATGACAACAGCTGATCTTAAAGAAGCAGCTGTTGATGCCCATTAATCTTTGCAGGGTTGTGTCATTTTAAAACTATTTGGACCCCATTCTAGAGAAACGTCCCAGTAAATTCAAACCAGGGTCTGATGGTGAAAAGCTCAGAGAAACAAAACGGACATATACAATTCTGATCAGGGGATACTCCACTAGTTTAAACATTTTAAACTAGGAAAAGAAGATGAAATAAAGGAATTAAGTGATTTCTCACAAGAAAATGAACAAGGGTGGGGGGTGAATTGTTCACTATGCGAAGTGAGAAGATCCCTCCTCCCTGTATGTTAAACAACATCTGAATGGGAGTATTATTGTCCATGTTGGCAGCTTCAGTCAAAGCAGTGACTGCACAGAGAAATGTCAGTATTTGTCTTTGTGAAATCCCCAACAATCTATTCCACCCCCAAAAACTCCAAGGTAAAAAAAATATGATGGTAGACTTTTAGCTGCATATTGCCCATCCCTATGAACAACTATGACCGTTTTGGGAGGATTGAAGACTAAAGCCTCTTTTTGCCATAAAGCAATTTAAGTCTAAATTTGGCAGCTGTCTTCAACTTTCATCCCACTTGAATAATTTTCTTCTCTGTACAATGATGGATCTTTTTCTAAAAATTTGGAACTGGCTTTGGTGATGGGTACCTGATATGTGTCCTGATATGTAAAAAAAAGTTTGATCCTCCTCATGATTGTAATAGTGATATTTGTAATAATACCAAAACTGCACTCAACATGCCGTACTATCACAATTTCCTCAAACAGTCTGTGGTAAGACGGTAAGGTAATTGATATTTCAATAATATTAATAGTAAAAATAATTATTCAAACCTCCAAATTTGCATAAAAATTGATATGGGCAGGGAGGAGCAGCCCTGGGTGGCAGCTGTTCATATGTACGTACATGCACACGCTGACGGACAGCTATGTAATCAAGAGACGGAAAACACAGAGATGTGTGATATATTCCATCTAAAAAGATACCTTTAGTTCTTCACATCACGGTTTTTTAGTTCCATCTAAAATAATGACAGTTCGCTTATTACTCTTTGAAATATCACCGTGTGAATACAATATAAGTTTTACCTTTTGAACTGAATTACTAAAGTAGACCAACTTAAATGGCACTAATTCACTGAGATGAGCACTTAGAAGTGATTTTATCTCATCAATTTTCATACAGAACATCTAAGATATACCAGTGAGCAGACAAAAGATAAATATGGGTTTTCCATTCAGAAAAACGATCAAAAGCAACAATAAAAAAAATATTTTAATCAAAACCTTTTCTCTGCTGTAATTCAATGTCTGCTCTGAAGAATCTCTGCAGGGCCAGACAAGAGACCTTCTTGGATAACCCTTAAAAAAAAAATTTTTAAATATTCTAAGCTTAGGTTAGAGACTGTAATATGAATAAATGAACATGCTCAAACAGCTAAATACAAGTTCAGTCCTAATCCTCCTTAAAATGTGATAATATTGTGCACCATCAAACTCCCAAAAAGAGAAAAAAAAAAGACTTCCATGCTGTAGTCAAGATAAAATAAGTTGTGGTAAATTATTAAAAAAAAAATCTAAGCAGCAAAGTCAGGAGACGCTTGTATTTGTCATGAAAAATGATCTTACTGACAGTTAAAGTTTAATGTTTCAGGCAAGATGTAGAAGCAAACATTCATGATACCAGTTTTAAAAAATAAATTAAAATTCAGTCTGACCAGCACTGATCTAAATATCCAAATGTAAGCATGACCAAGCTTTGCATTCACAGGCCAGGATAAACTGGATAATAAACAGAGAGTACTTGTGGATTCACCTGAGCAAGCACATTATTGTATAAATGTGTACAGCCCTTTGGTGACCTCCAGTGGAAGCTAGTGCTAAAACCACATAAAAACCAAGTGGGTTTTTATTTTATTAAAAGGCACAACCAACATGTAAAGTTCTACTATGGAGAAAATACAAAATGTATCTAAAATCTATGATCCATTAAAGTCTACTGGAACATTTAAAGATGGTCCAATGACACTGAAGTGAGACAGGGTGTTTGAGCCGAGGTGGTAGATTTGTTTGTATTCCTAAATATAACATATTAATCTTTTTTTTATCAAGAAGGAGAGTTCATTAAGAGATATTTATTTTCAACACCCTGTTCAGTGTCTGTTTACTGCATGTTCAGCGTGCAGCTCAGCCTTTTTGATGAAAGTTAAATGAGGCCACACCAGTATAGCGGACCAATTCTGCCATAATTAAAAAGTAAATAGCTTGATAAATAAAAGTACTGGCCTAATAAAATTTTAACAATGTAAGGGGCCATTACAAACAACAAAATAAAGAGAAAACACATTCAACAACTAATGAATTAATCAAACTTAAATAGATATTTGTATTTAAAACTTTAGCTGTTGGAGTTTATCTCTGTGCGTTTATTCTCATTTTGTATTTTAATGTCGGTATTTTTTGTATTCTTTTTTGACAGATGGGAAATTGATATCTAATTTTTCTCTGCCTTTTTCATTCGTTCATGCTCATTACCTCACAACTCCATTTCCAGCAATGCCCTTAAGTCTAATTTTTTTTGTCCAACTCTTAAACATGATGACCCTGAGCCCATTTATTTCCATCTTCTTTTCTTTTTTGCACTCCTCGGTCACTGTATTGTTTCCTTCAGAACATGAACCTGGGAATGCATCAGGGTGGCAGAGAATGAAGAGGCAGTCTTTTAAAAACAGCATTACACCTTCAGCTTCTCACCTGTTGGCCAAAGTTAAGGCTGTAGGAAGTAGCTGTGGAGCTCATTTATGGATGCCTGGTTTTTGAAAAGGAGCTAGCAGTTGTAGTGCCGACCTGAAGGTATAGGTTTGTGTCCAGGATGTGTGGGGTCTGCGAAGATGTTAGTTGGCCTTTTTTTTATGCTAGACCTGTACAATTCTGGGGTAGTTGGATAGTCGGCTCTCCAATGATCCTCTCTGCAGACCCAAATGTGGGTTACAGTCTAAACCTGTCCCAAACCAAACATTAATGGATGAACACGTGACGGACTGAATAATGGCTGAGTAGAACATGACATTTTTGAGTTGCCACAGGAAGTACAGTTTCTGCTGGGCCTTCTTCGAACAGAGTCTGTGTGAGAGGACCATCTTGGGTCCAGGAAAAGAATGGTTCCTTGGAACCGGAAGCGATTCACAGCAGACAGCGTTGTTAAGGGTTATGAGAGGAGGCGGTGAGAGTGTTTTCTGGAAGTCCACAGTCATCTTCACGGTCCTCAGCAGGTTAGCCTTCAAGGGGATCCGACCTTATCTGTGGTCCAGCCAATCCACTTCCAGTCTCTATGAGGACTCACTGGACTCCTGGATCAGATCAACGGCAGTGCCAGCATCTGCAAACTTCAGGAGTTTCACATACGGTTCAGTTGAGGTGTCATTGGTGTATAACGAGAAAAAAAGTGGGGAGAGAACAAACCCTTGAGGAGCACCAGTGCTGATTGTTCCAGTGTGGGAGAAAATGCTCCCTAGGCCTGGTTAAGCTTCTGATGGAGGATGCCTGGGTTGACTGGGATGTCTGGTTTGTAGTCAATTAGTCCTGTGGTGGTGCATTTCTTGGGGAGCAGGGTGATGATAGAGTGTTTAATGCAGAAGGGGGGGTGGAAGTAGCTCCCAATGCCACTCAGGCTCCTCCAAACTGATGCTGGGTTGTTAGACTAGCAACTGATGGTTAACTTATCTCTTATCTTCTGTCATCACAAAATCTGAAGCGGTCAGTTTTATCAAGCTCATTCAAGTTAGTTCAGCTTCAAAACTCCCATCTGAGTAGTCAATGCAAATGTGATAGCCCTATTTGGACTCATCAGTCCACTTTTTAACAGTCCTACCGTGATTTTCCAAGCTGTATGCAAACGAAATTTCGTTCTGTGCGCACTCTGTGCATACAGAATGACAAAGTTGTCTAAGTCTAAGTCTACATCTACAAGCTTAGGTGTTCAGTTTTTGCCCACAAGTTGGATTGACATAAAAAACACACGAGGGAGAGAAAGCATAGTACCAAGGGGTCCATCTGCTGCACCATCTTGAATGTAGCAATTGTTTCTGCAACAACGCAGCTTTTTCAACATAAAAGGTAACGTACTTCACTTACAGCGCTCACACATTAAGTACCCTATACACAAAACCTTTTCATTGTCTGTTCACGTACAAATTAGTAAAGCAGACATTTCAAAATCTGTTCAGATGTTCTTTTTCCTCAGTCTTTATTTTCAGTTGAATTGGAAAGAATCAATTCACTTTTTGAATTAAAAGAAAATCTGAATATCTTTCACTTAAATAAAAATAAGCAATTGCAACGGTGTGCTGAACTACCTCATGAACTTATAAGTCCAGTCTTGTGTGCTTATACAGAAATATAAAAACCTTACCCTGAAAGCTGGATTAGCTCCAAACTCCAGCAGACATCTGACAGCTGATGTGCACAAGTTGGAGGCAGCAATGTGAAGGGCTGTGCCAAAGTCAAAGTCACTGCATGTAGCGTCAACATCTGCAGAAAAAAGCAGAGTTTAATTTCAAGTATAGACTTCACAGAGGTGTGCTTACCTATTTTAGCTTCCCTTTATTGGCTTCCTGTTAAATCAAGAATAGATTTAACGTATAAAGCCGTTAATAATCAAGCTCCATCATGTATCAGAGCTCTGATTACCCCGTATGTTCCTAACAGAGCACTTCGCTCTCAGACTGCAGGTCTGCTGGTGGTTCCTAGAGTCTCTAAAAGTAGAATGGGAGGCAGATCCTTTAGCTATCAGGCTCCTCTCCTGTGGAACCAACTCCCAGTTTTGGTCCGTGAGGCAGACACCCTGTCTACTTTTAAGACTAGGCTTAAAACTTTCCTTTTTGACAAAGCTTATAGTTAGAGTGGTTTAGGTTACCCTGAGCTACCTCTATAGTTATGCTGCTACAGGCTTAGGCTACTGGAGGACATCAGGGTCTATTTCTCTCACTCTGCTGAGTTCTCCTACTGTTCTCCAATGTAGTCATTTCAAGTTTTTGTTCTCTGTCATTTGTCTCTTCATAGTAGGTACACCTGGTCAGGCGATCTATTAGCTGTGACATCATCCAGGGGAGACAGATCACCCGCTATTACCATATAACAGAGAGGATTCCTGGATCAGTGTGTGCTTCTGTTCTTTTTTGGATATCTGCTCTGTCTTTGTGGCAGATGACTGTTCACACTGAGCCTGGCTCTGCTGGAGGTTTTCCTCCCTGTTAAAGGGGAGTTTTCCTTTCCACTGTCGCTTCACGCATGCTCAGTATGAGGGATTGCTGCAAAGCCATCAAAAATGTAGACAACTGTCCTGTGGCGCTACGCTCTTTCATGAGGAGTTAATGCTGCTTGTCAAGAGTCGATGGTATCTGCTGGGTTTCCTTAGACAGCAAACCTTTTGACCAATCTAGATTATTTGATTGAATTTGACTTTGTAAAGTGCGTTGAGATGACATGTGTTGTGAATTGGCGCTATACAAATAAAAATGTAATCGCTTTCGCCATTACACTTCTTCATAGCCCTTTTTTTTTACTTTCTTGCATTACAATTACAAACGTCAACGTAGTTAAAGTTTTCTGTGACAAACCAACAGAAGATAGGGCACAATTGTTAAGTTAAAGGAAATGTATACATGTTTTTTTTGCAAAGGAAATGTGAAAAGTGTGGGCCATGTATGTATTGAGCACCCTAAATAAAATCAAGTGCAACCATTTTCCTTTTAAAGTCCCTCATTTATAAATCTGTTAATCGTGGCCTGCGTATTTGTTTGCACCTCACTCCCCGTCTTTTCATTGCCATTGCAACTGTATGTTTAAGTCAAGTATTTCAGAGTGAACAACAGGTTTTATTCCAGCTTTGCCCTGTTCAGGGTAGCTGGACAGGTCTCAGATTGGTATTTCCGCCGCTGGCCTTTGCACTTCGCCTCACAAATATTGCAGCGAGTGTAATCTGCATCGTATTTTGGAAAGTAGAGCCATACTTTCGAGTGCTTTCTATCAGCCATGCATGCTTTTTTGACTGGGCCAGTGGCTACTGACGTCATTAGACTTTTGTGCGTGCAATGCTGTGTTCATGTCCGGCATGGAAAGTCGCCCACTCTTCCACTCCCTCAGTGTCACAATGATGCATTTAGGTACCGAAACATGGCAACGTTTGATTTTACGTGAATAGTTACTCGGTTGTACTGATGGAATTTGGTTAGTACCTCTAGGAGTACCGAATTTGGTACTCAACCCTAAATGAAAACACTAATCACTTGGTAAAACATGAAGTTAGCAGCATGCTTTGGTGATGTTACTCTTTAAGAGGAATCACTGGGTCACTGCTGCCAATTTAGCCAATTTGTCGCTATATTGAGCAACTTTTCAGAACCAACCCGGCGCCCTTTTTTCAAAAAAGTGACTAGCAACAAATCTAGCAACTTTCTGCTGTGTTATTGGTGACTTCCCGTGAATGGAAGTCACCAAAATGGATTACAAAGTGGGATAAAATATGTTTTTAATGCAGTTTTTTTTTTCCTCTCTGAAACTGTTGCACTAAAGTAATTCCCTGAATTTGATTCACACACAGCTTCAGTCACTTATTCACTGCGTGTGCCTCTGGTAATTGTTGTTTCGGTAAAATAAATGTTTTATGTGCTGCGGATTCAAGAAATTTAATAAAATTCATAAATGATTTCATTAGGTTAATTTGTAGATACAAACAAGTTCATACATTGAGAAATGAATATGTTAAATTGAAAGATTTTATTTTTAAACTAATTTACATTTATTACCACATAAACACACTAAAGTAATGAAAATAGGTACCGTTGAGTACCGGTACCAATTCCCAGGTGTTGGGTATCGGTACCGTATCGGTTCAGATGTGAAAGGTATCCATCCCTTTTTTAATTTTCACTGGAATCTGGAAAGTTAGTTTTCCACCAAACATAAATAGCACTTCAATTATGGTCTCATCTGGCCAGAGAAACTTCTTCCATGTTTACTTTATCCCCTATATAGACTGTGACAAACGTCTGTTGATTAATTATTTAATCAAACTGCCAAATAAAACCCTCAATATACACAACAAACTTCAATATCTGCTGCCTCCATTTAACTGTGGATGCAACTAATAAAATTACAACCCAGAGTGTTTTACCACAACAACAAGATAAACTGCTAGGGTTTTAATCCCTGTGGCAGTTGGTGCTTAAAATAGAAAAGCCGGCCGTGCACCCTCCCCTCTTCTATGGCAGCAGTTCTCTGGCCTTACCTCCAGGCTGAGAGGCCTGTAGCACCACACCGATGAGCTGGGGCACGTCGAAGTAGGCGGCGTAATGCAGCGCCCTCATGTTAGTCCAGCGTGAGCGAAGGTTGGGGTCAGCACCCAAGGCCAGGAGCTGCCGGGCAAAGCCAGCTGCCGTTTCTGCATCTCCTGGGAAAAAGAACCAACACTAAATTTAATGGATTTTTCTTGTGAATAATTTGTTGATTAAAAAAAACAGAGCACTTCTTAAACTGGAGAGATTTCAACAAGCAGTGAGAGTAGTCAAATGGGAAAGTAAGTACTAACCAATTCCAGGGGCCCCGGCCTTACAACAGTAGTGCAGGAGGCTCATATCTGTCAAACCATCTCGATCGTTCACACCACAACCTCTCTTCAGGATCTGTGCAAAGAAAGGATGCGCAGCGAGCCGCAAAGAGGTTTGTGTCACGGCAGGAATGGCACTCGTTCTTATATTTAGACACCAACAGGGACATTAAAAGAGGAATTCATTTGTCAAGAGTAAAAAGAAGGTATTCAAGAAAAATAGCTTACTTACACCCTCAAGAGGAAAGTTTCTCCACAAAATGTACTGCAATGCAGGTATTTTCAGTAAGTTCTCATAGAAAAGGTATTACTACTATTGCTGATGAAGCACCACTCTGTTTATCAATGGGGTGTTTTCATCTCACCAGCTTTAGTGAAAACTGGTGCCATCTCAGCATCAACTTTTAGCTCACCCAGAGCAAAAAAAAAAAAAAAAAAGGTCTCATCTGAAGCTAAAGATTAATTTATGGAGACCAACAACTGATCAAAATGTCTGAAACATCATGTTTAAAACCCAACAACTAGTTTTCCTTTTAATCTTTCTCAAAAGAAAAATCCTCTGGCCTTTGATTTTCCAGGAAGGGTACTTAATTTTTGATTAGCCAATCAGAATTGTCAAAAGTTATAAGCGTGGCTTTTGTAATCTATGGATGCACGGGCCAGTATAAGATTGACAAGAAATGAAAAGCTTGAGTAGCCACCGTGGTTTCACAGCATTACGGCATCAATGCTAAAATTAAGTTAAAACAAAAAACAACTATTCTTACTGCTGATAAAATCTATTATTCATTATTACAATAACAATGTTTCCTTTGGCATTTATTATCTTGATTTTTAATAAGCTTTTGCAAAAAATATAGAAACATAGCTGCTAAATTTAGTGTTTAAGTGTTTAGGCAGTTCAAGTTTATCTATACATCACATCTAAAAACAATGGTAGAGTTGACCAAAGTGTTATACAAAGGTAAAAAAAAAACCACAACAAAGTACGTGCTTATGAAGTATTATCCCAATTAGACTAGTAGTAATTAGTATTATCCCATGTAGACCAACAAGAACAGCAAACCTATCTTAGCCACCAGCCTTTAAATGATCAGGCCATCTGCTCAGGTAACAGGCAGTTGGCTGCTTAATGGACAGATGTTAGTAGCTAGCAAACCGCAGTTTTAAAAACAGATATACCTGAAAAAAAAAAAAAACAAGGAGGAGGGGTTCTTTTAGTTTCTAACAATTAAAAGTGTGTTTTATGATCAAAAATATTTCTAAACATCCCAATTAGCAAGGGAAAAAGAGTAGTATCCTATCAGCCAGTTGACTGACAACATCCAGCTTTTTTTGTGCTGGCGATTAAAGTGATGATAAAAAGCATTTAAAATAAATCTAGTTATTAATCCATCAATGCATCAAAGCTTAAAATACTGGTCAAAAAATAAATACTTGATCCATTATCTAACAGGCTTCTTCCATACACCACTAACTTTAAGTTGAATAGTTATGCATGTAAAAATGACTAAACAATTGATTTCAACAATGTGTTAACAGTTTAAAATTAGAAAAACTTTGACAGTGAAAATACGTCTAGTTTATTGGTAACGCTGTATATCACCATTGTTATGAGAGTTAAATTATTTTTCTGATCAAGTAAAACATAATAGATGCCGATCTCTATGGCTCTATATTTTTAGCATTAAGCAGCCCCTAAGTTTGTGCGGTTAAATGATCTGGCTGAACTGTTTTCTCCAGAAATTCAGAATACAAAAGAAAGATGATTTAAGTGCTGCTATGGCATAACACTGAGCTGGCTTGTGGACAACCAAAACCAGTTTAGAGAACCGGTAAAGAACTAGCTCTGGCTGAACTAGCCTCTTCATGAGTTCTCATTTTGATGTTGGCTCTAGCAGCCACTGTGGTGTTAAAGCAGCAACTGAGAAATGTTGCATTAAAGAGCAACAGTCACCTCGAGGCCAATGACGTCGATGTTTTTCTGAACCTGGGGTACCCATTGCCTAAGGACAGCAAACAGCTCAGGTATGGTGGTGTTAGGATCCTGAAGAATTTCTCTGCACTGCGGCTCAGACGGGTCAAAGAAGGAAAACTCTGGGAGGGAGAGAGAGAGACAACAAAAATGACTCAACAGTAATCAGTGTTTCACAACGCCGCAGAGAGAGATGGAAAACACATTTGTTCCTAATGTACATTTTAACACATTTCTAGTGTTAATGCTCAGCGCTCCAATCAGTCACAAAAGCTGCCCGATACCAACAAGTATAAACATGTAGGTAGCAAGTAACACTTTACACGTTAGCTATAAATGTCCTTGAGGATTCCCTTTATTATCTACCAGAGGCATCATTATATAGCTAGATGAGTAATAACTGTATAAAGTCTGAAGTGTGTATTTTCAGGCAGAGTGTAGTTGCAGACATTATAAAATGTTTGCACATAGTCTTCCAAAAGTATTCATATCCTCACATATTTTCCATGTGCTCTCCAGGTGCAGCACAAGCTATTACTATTATTACTTTTACTTAGATTAAACTGGGGTTTTTGTCAAGGTACATGAAATCATGACACGATCCAAATACCAGCCAGTTTGATCCAAAACCTTCATGTGTTTACTTAAATTCAATTCAATTCAATTTTATTTATATAGCGCCAAATCATGAAACATGTCATCTCAAGGCACTTTACAAAGTCAAGTTCAAGTTAAAGACCCAGATGCCTTTTTTTACTGCATCACTGTAAGTGCAAGCATATACTGAAATCAACAGAAAATAGCTTTAGGAGGGCATACATGTATATTTTGAGTCCAAAAGTCCTAATAGACTCCGACCAAAAAAGTAAATAAATATAAAGTGCTGAAACTGAATCAAACAAATCTCAACAAAGTATTAGTTCAGAGACTTTCATATTTAATCAACCTGGAAAAATAACCTTTTTTTAGTTGAAATGTACCAGATAAATGTCACATTTTAACACTAAAGACCCACTGTAACAATAACCATGAATATTTTTAATAAGCTCCAAGTGGCTTGTTGTTTGTTGTTGATTTCTTTCTGATAATTTAACAGTACTGTTTCTATCCTGAAGCCATTCACTCCTAAGATGCGACTCGAGTCAGCACCTCTACGTTCCACCCATCAAGTCATTTATCTTTTCCCAGAAAGTACTGAGTGTGACCACGTGCGTGTGTAGCTCCTCACCGCAGTCACTAGGCATGGGTGCAGAGGCCACCTGGTGGATAACCGTCCGCTGATGGGAAGCATTTCTTGTGTAGCGGCCCAGGACATCGTCTCCTTCAGCAGGCTCTGAAATATCCTCCTTTGTCATCTCCCCTTCAGGGCCCGCGGCTGGAACAATATTAGAAAGTCTATTCTGAGAACACAAGTAGGTCTTTTCTCTCAGTAAAACCACCTTTAGCACATTCTACTTGTTCCACTTAGGTTTTTAAACAAAGCACACTTTTTTTTTTTTTTTAACTGCTAGCCTAACCTTTTAAACACAGGGGGCTGAAGGAGAAACACAGAGGGCTGGAAACAGAAACTCCGCTACAAATCAACTACAAGCACAGATCCACACACAGCCCGACACTTACTGTTTTCTTCTCCATTATCCCCCTTCTTGGTGATCTCCATGAAAGCCCCTCAGTTGATCTAAGCTAAAAAAAAATAAAAAAATCAAGAGACACAGGCTAGGTCCAATAGATGAGCAGAACATCCAACCAAAAGCCTTCCAAAAATAAACTTCTGGCACTTCGATCTCGAATAACAAACTCACTCTTTCCTTTTACACCCCGTTGATCCTCTGACTACCAGGTCCAGCTGCCGTTTACAGTCTGCACACTTTAGAGCCACGGTGGTCTCACCTCTGATCTCCCAAGATGGAGTTTCACTCTCACATGTGCACTCCTGACCTCGCTGCCAACTCATCTGATTTGCCAGACATGAGATCCACAATGCAGAGAATGTGACCGTAGGGCGACAGTGCAAGTAAACACCGTGCAGAGGGCACGGACATGGTTACGGCTGTCCGTCCCAATAAAAGGCCTTTCCAATTCCCGCTTACATCCAGGACGCAGGCTGCTGAAGCCTTTTTCTCCACAGTACTATTTTTCACGTCATACACGAAAACTAAGTAAATCCACATAAAGAATATTCACAAATTTTCAAAACGACAGGATATTGTCAACAGAAATCTAAAATATGGGGCATTTTATTTTTTAAAGTAGCCACCAATGTTATAAAATTACTGATGAATATTAAAAGGTATAGAGAAGCTATAGAGAAAATGAGTCCATCCTTATTTACTCTGTGATAGACAGACTTGTCTTTATTTTTTAGGTTTTTCGATCCCTTTTATTACATTTTCTCTATGTTGAAATCAACTCTTGTGTTTGTATCTCCTTGCCTTCAGAACATGATCACAGCAATAACAGGTGTTTAGTACCAACCTGGGGTAAAAAATACTTCAACTTTTTAAAAAAAAAAAAAATCAGGGTTAATGCCAGTTTCTAAGTTAGATTTACTATGATTTCAACATTAGACCTTAATGGGGTTTTAAATAATTTTTAACAACTTGCCTAGCATCTTTAACTTACTAGATAAGACACTGCAAAAACAGAACTAGAAATAAGTAAAATGTTCTTAAAATTAGTGTATTTGTTCTTGATTTGAGCCGGTAAATAACACTATTTGCCAATGGAATGAGATTTTTGCACTTAAAATGGGAACAATTCATCTCCATCGTCTTATTTCAAGTGCAGGATGTCTAATTATATTATTTTAGGGGTCAAAATACTCATTCCATTGGCAAGTCATCTAATTTACCTACTCAAATCAAGGATAAATACACTAACTTTAAGAACATTTTACTTATTTTTAGATCCATTGTTGCAGTGCAGAGTTAAATATACCCGTCAAGTGGTATTTTTAAGCATGTGATTCGGGTGTTTTTACACGTAGATGACCGAGCTTTAAACCCCAACTGAACACACTAAGTGGCTAACTACTGGGCTGCGTTAGGAAACCTCAAGAATCAGACTTTTTATCCACAGACGCCTACCTTTCACTCTTCAGGCTGGGACGGTTGAAAGGGCCTTCATCATGACAGATTGAGCTAAATGAATCAGACTGTGTGCCTATCAGAAAATGCTGTTTATAATTAGGGCTGCACAGCACCAGCAAAATATGTCATTGTGGTACTTTGCTAGAAAAATAATGTGGAGTACAATTAAAACACATTTCTGACTCTTGTGCTTCTCTGACATGACGCAGCGTCCCCATCACACTGTGAGCTTCATTATCTCAGCTACTAAAAGTAAACATGAGGTGTGAGAAGGGCAGAGTCCTAACAGGCAAAATAAACCATTGATATATATATATATATATATATATATATATATATATATATATATATATATATATATATATATATATATATATATATATATATATATATATATGGATGACGCTTGAAATATAATATTCTACCAAATATTGCATCCAGGCAGTCCTTTGCAAGAGTAATACCTTATGAACACGAGTCAGGGTTTATGCCAGAAACTGGCTAATTGGGCTGCCTGGGTCCGTCAAGCTAATAACAGCTAGCATTAGCTTATGTTGTCCAGGAGTTTTACTACTGAACCGTGGCAGATACATTCACCTTACATTGAGCTTTTTATGTAGTTCTCAGACATCGAGGCATTGATTATTCAGACAACCCTACTATTTGCTGTCACTGTTACTGTTGTATGTTTTTTTATTGTATTTAAAACAAACAACGCTTAGGCTGGTGGGGGGTAACCCTGCAACTAAATGTCAAAGGGAATAATTATCACAGGGTGTACACTTTGTCTTCTCAAACTCACTTCTTCCTGTTTAACGGGGGTCATTCCTTTCCACTGTTGCCACATGCTTGATCTCTAGGAGCGTTTGCCGCAAAGTCAGGAACTCTTCCGTATATAGAAAACGTTTAGACTGGCATTACAAGGAGAGTTTTACCACATTGTATTATAATTAGGATTAACCAGAAACGTGCATAATGAAATGGGAATGTGTCTTGTATGACTGGATTAATTTGATTTTATCAGTTTATAAAGGGGATGTTTTTGTCTTATAAAGTACATTGAGATAATTTTTTGTATATTGGGACTACATAAATATGGACAGAATCTTCCTCAGCTAGTTTAGAACTCAGTAAACTTTTGAAAAAGCCAAATATTCATTCATCATTTGTTTAAAGTGTTAAAATGAATGCACACTTCTGCTTGCAGACAGAAGGACGTCTTACTGAGTGTTTTGGACTCGTTTCACAATGAAGAACAGACTTAAAAAAAATATGTCAGCAGATATCTAATGCAATGTGACACACTTTCTTAAATCCCCCTCCTGGGGTGGATCAGCACCAAATGAAGCTTCTCAGAGCCAAACTGGCAACGCCGAGTCTGGCTAAGCGGGACACAGAACCAGAACAAGGAAGAGAATCTGATCCAAATCAAAGCCTGATGATCAACGTACTGATGATTCAGCTGCAAAATGAAATGTTTTTGGTTTACAGGTTATTCTGAAACAAAACCCAGGGTGTCCAACAAGATCAGCTTTATTGGTATTGCTTAGCAATCAGTCAGAGGAGTCACCGAGACATAAGACGCAATCAACGGCCTCCCAGCTTCACAGTTACCTCCCCGAGCAGACAGAACCGCTGATGAAGGCTTACAATCTCACAAAGAGTGGGCCGAGGCGCGGACAGAACCAGAGCAGAAACCAAGGTTGTTTCTGAGAAAGTAGTCACACGTCTGATCCAAACGCATGCACTCTCGTATTTTTCTGATTAAATCTGTTCAACCACATGACATTGAAAGGCAGAGGGAGTCAGGTATAAACACCTAACAGAAAGGGACTGCAATAAATGTTAGATTCCCCTAAATTTTAAATTTAGGTTTGTCCTCTAGCTCTTCTGAGATGTAACAATATTATTTATTTAAGTTGCAACAAGTATACCCTCCTCATAAATTGTATTCTATGCAATACTGATTAGAATTTTGTTGTTTTTATTCTAATATTTTTGAACATGTTTTCACTTTTTCAAGGACTGTTAAAAAGGACACTATAATGTCGATTTTATTTGTGTTTATCATTAATTATCCTCCCTTGTAATGAAACTGACAGTTTTTTAAGGGAAGATCCAACAAGAAAGCATCAGAGAGAATTCATCTTAAAGAAAATGCACAATTTTATCAAGTACAATAGATGAATTTTTCCCCCCAGACTCAATTAGTCATTGTTTTTAAATCAATGCTGGCCAAACTAAACGCTGGACATTGGTTCGGCTCCAGCGGTGAGAGCGGCAGTAACACACTTCCACCATGTGACCGGTATAAACACAAAACGGTTGTTTTCTTCCGGATTTCCTCAAATTTTGACCAAAAATGAATGCTGGTTATTTGTCAGAGAGAAATGTTTCAAATCCCACATATGATCGACTTTATATCCATCAAAGCACAGGTCCTTGATGTCTTGTGTTTTCTATTAACTCAAATAAACTATTACCTTTAAAGCATTTACAAGTATGTTACAGCCTTGTAGCACCGGTATGAACAATCGTAGTTTTTTCTGTTTACAATTTAAGGAATTTACATCATGTCCCACATTTTCAAGACATGCATCTGCCCCAAGAGAGAACTAGCTAAGCTGCTGCTTCAGGCAGTTAGCTGGAGATGTGCCCCAAGAAAGTGGCTGAATTATTCAAAAGAAGGGACAGAAGGTAAAGAACGTGTCGGCCAAATGAACTAAAAAAAAGAAAAAAGATAACTACAGCTAATTATCGGTTATGGGCAACTCTTTAGATCGGGGGTCTTCTAACTGCAGCTCTGGAGCAGCAAGTGGCTCTTTGGATATTCTATAGTGGCTCATAACTTTGGTTAAAAGGATAAAGAACCTTGTTATGTTTTTAAAAAAATTAATATGCATTGAATAATTACACAGTTGCCACAACAGACTCTAAAAGTACCAGTAATATACTTTTAAATCTATTTTCTTATCATTAAGTTGAGAATGTTGTTTGTTTTTTTTTACATCATTTTCCACAAGCATAAAATCCCATAGAAGAAAATATATCTTATTGTCTTTTTACAATCCCCTTTTCTTTATTTTGAAAGCTAAAAAAATACTAAGTGTTCACTTCTATACAGAAAGCCCGTAATTTATTTATGTTTTTTACTTTATTTTCTCTGGTATCACATTATACATGTCAGTTTAAATAATAAAACATATGATTTTGCAATGGTATTAAGGTGTTACTCTATTGTATCTGTTGCTTTATGTCTGTTGGTTGTGCTGTTCTTTTTGCATCTCTCTTTCCAGGTGATGAAGCAGATTGAATAAGTTTTATCATTCTTTCCCTTTTATCTCTTCTTTCTTTCACCTCTTCTCTTTCTTTTTTTCCTCTTCTTGTTCTTCCTTTACTCTCCTACTTTCCCATTGTAATGTCCACATAATCTGAAATTCTCCCCGCAGGAATCACAATAAAGCTATTTACATGCATAAATCAAGCGGAGCACTATGGCGAAAGCTGTTTGCTCCACTTGTGAAAATAAAATCTGTCGAGCTCTATTTGGCATTAAGATATCAATTCTTATTGCCACATTGCCAGACAGGACACTGGGGGAAAAAAAGCTAAAAATAGAAGTAAAATGGGTTTTTTTTATTAAATGACCCCAGATTTTCTATAGATATTAACAAAAAAATCAAAAGCTGTCTAATTGTTAAAGGTCATGTCACATATGTGACTAAATGACTTACTTAGCTGGACTGAGGGAAATGGCTCTTTGGACGATGAAGGTCACCAACCCCTGCTTTAGATCAACCCCCACTTGATACAGCACTAAAGAAAATTATATTTTCTACATTATAATTTTTTGATATTTACATACACTATAAAAAATAATGCCTTGACATTAATGCAGACTAGAGTTTTCCTGATTTAGGTCAGTTAGGATTACTAAAATATCTATTTTTGCTACAAACCAGAGTAATGCCTTTCTTCAAAATCAGGATTTAAAACACCAACACTGCAACGCTTTAAAACAATATGAGAAATTTGATTACACGGCTTTTGGAAGATCCCAATAGTTTAGTTTGCGTTGCTCTCAGCGTATTGCCTTCTTGACCTCTGAATTCAGCCCATCAACATTAGTAAGGTTAGACGTTTCCACGCTGTTCGTGCAACAAACAGCGTGGCATCTGCAAGCTGTACTTAAAGATGAACAAGACTTATAGTGGATCTCTATTCTCTTGCTGTTGTCTTGGTTAAAAAGGTGGAGACAAGTCGATTCCTGACACTGACCTAAGACCCAGGAAGAAACTGTTTCTGTAACTTTAAAGCTCGCTCCAACATACCTCCATCAACCACCTACTGAGCTCTGCAGAGGCCTGGTAACGAGCCAGTCGTTTCATTGGGTGTGAAGGAACAGGGACCCATCTAAAAGTTGCAGGACGAGTAGTGGTAGTGCAATCGGAAGGTTGCGGGTTCGATTCCCAGCTTCCCTCGGCAAATCACATCCCTACACCAATCTGCGTATGCATGTCGGTGCCATTGGGTGAATGTGGCTCTAATGTAAAAAGCCCTTTGACTGGAAAAGCTCTCATTTAAACACGCCCACACCTGGCCCCTTCCTGTCTGAGCAGGTCCAATCAGCTGGGACGGCGGAGAACACCTGTGGACATCCCGCTGATCCAGATTAATGTCGTAACACCTGAGACAGCCCGTTATCAGACACTGAGGCTCTGTAGGCTTTTCTTCTGGCGTTTTATAACATCTGCTCAATAAACGTGACGTCAGCCGACACAGCATCAGGACCTGAACAGGCCAGCCTCCTCAAGAGTGACCTTTATCTGCGGCTCTAAACGCCGAGGAACCCACTGCTCCTCAAGTTTGCCTCCTGTCCGGCTAAGCCTGTTAGCTTTGCGTCCGCAGCCGGCTGGCGGCTCGACCGCTACCGGGACACACCGCGCCTCCACGCTAACGGTGTTCCGGAGAACACCTGGTCACGGCACGCAGATGCTTTCATTGAAAATATGCGAGGAAAAGTTGTTAAAAGTCCAAGTTGCGCACTCTTCTGTTAGCTAAGAACAACAAAAAGCGAGCCAGGAATGGTCGTCTTCTGAACAATAATGGCTCCTGTCGAGCAGGGACTAATTCAAATGTTATGAACATGGCGGATAAACTCGGATACAAACGCTGACCTTACCTGGGTTTGGCGGTCGGTGTCAGTTCATCAGTAAAAATGACCAGAGAGCTACTGCGGGAGGATTAGAGTCCCCATCAGCCCTGGCTGTTCCTGTTTTGGCATTTGGCCCTTCAGAGTAAAAGCTCCAATCGTTGACTTCCGCTGCTGAAATAAAAGCAATAAATTCTGCAATAAAATTAATTGAAGGCTAAGAGAGAAAAAAATACAAATGCATAATGACATAAAAAAAAGGTTATTTAATCTAAAAAGTGAAATAGATTACATACAGAGCAAAGCACTTTGAACGGCATTTATGTTTAATTGTGATGATTATGGTTTACAACTATGAACCGCCAGACTGCTCCGTGGGCAAAAGTCGTCTTTTCAGATGAAAGCGTAGGCTACTAATTTTTTTTCTTCCGGAAATCAAGAGTTTGAAAGAAGAAAGCCGTGGAACAAGAATCCAACTTGCTTGCGGTCCGATGTGACATTTCCACGTCCACTGGTGACTTGTTGAGCCACGGCACCAGCTTCATTGTGATTTATCAGGTCCAAATCCAGCGCACAGTCGCAAACAGATTTCCAGTTTTACAGATCAAAAATGTCTTTTTAACATTCTGCATGCAGTTAATATTATTTATTAGTAGTAGTAGTTAAACAAATAAAGAAGGAGGACGTCAGGCGCGTATGACGTCAGACGCTCGTTAGATCCGTTTCCATGGTTAGGATAAACATAACGGGCCGTGATTTTGTGTCCGTTTCGGTGCTTTTTACCCGGAGCTAGCGAGCCTGAATAGCCGCCGTGTCGCCGTCACAGATGTCCTCCTGCGGCCCTGAAGACACGGCAGCGTACTGGAAAAATGCCGTAAAACAGGACGAACTGTGGAAAGATCTGGTGTCCAAAGAGAGGAAGCAAACCCTGCAATGGTGAGCTGAGAAAGTGTGTGTGTGTGTGTGTGTGTGTGTGTGTGTGTGTGTGTGTGTGTGTGTGTGTGTGTGTGTGTGTGTGTGTGTGTGTGTGAGGGAAAAATATTACATTTTGAAAGGGAACCAAAACCCCTTTAACCAACAAGCTGTGGTCCGCAGGGAGGAGACCTGGGGTTTACTCCTGAAATCTGATAAACTGCAGGTAAGAGGGCAAAAAAAAAAAAAAACATATGCAATTTTCAAAACTTTTATTTCAAAACCAGGATTTGAGGATATTTTACTAAATGCATATAAATGATCATCACAATAAGTGGCAGTTTTCAATCAATGCATAATTTGCCTTCCCTTGTCCCCCCCATGGATGTTTGCAGGGTGGGCCAAGGGACGAGAAGCCTTTACCCATCGTCTCGGTCTTCTCTGACTTCTTCCCCAACACCTCTAATCAGATGTACGGCGCAAGACAGTTCACGCCTCTGGGGAGGGAGATGGTCAGACGGGACAGGCTGATTCTCTGGCCCGGAAGCAACAGACGCAGGAAAATTGGCTGATCTGGAGATGCAGCCAAGTCAAAGCCGGGACAAGTCTCCAAAGCAGGGGGCTGCATTGGGTTTAATTAAAGAGAAAGCTAGTAAGAAGTCAAGAATTATTTTGTGTCCTGTTAATTTCTTTTTAGCTTTTGAGATAATTTACTTCATGCATGGAGAGGGAGACCTGGATCAGGAATTTTAAAAAGGAAAGCCACTCCAGACTCATTAAATAGGACACAAACAGATCAGGTTCATGTCATTTGAGCTCTGTGGAGCGGTTACACAGATACCTGAGCTAACTCGGAGGAGTGAAAGGTTGTCTCACCCCGTCTACTCGCTGCTGAAGGACTACACGTTCGACAGGGAATCCAAGAAAACAAGCGAATAAGACGAAATCCAAGTCTGTAAACCCCTGTGTTTGCACATTTCTGCACATTGCAACCACTAAATTAAACAGTTTATTGAAATTTTATGTGATAAATCAATCCATAATTGTGAAGAATAAGGAAAATAAATTAGGATTTTGAAAGTTTTTTTTTTATGAATACAAATCCCCTAAGAGCGACATCAATCTACACACAGCTTTTCTTTCAGTCCAATCACAGCTGCAAATCTATTAGGGCATGTCTCTCTGAATTGTGCTCATCTAGGGGCCAATGCTTTTGCTCGGCTGGTAACAGGTTTCCTACAAAGATTGCTATCCATCCATCTTCCCTTTCTGAAAAAACATTCCCACTATGATGCTGAAGTTTGGGATGTTCTACATGGTGCTGCCTACTCCCTGTTGTTCTCCAACCAGACTATGAGACCTTTACAGAACAGCTGGGATAAATTACACACGTCTTGCACTGAATTGACTGGACTGACTTTTATATGGAGGTATCACTGTATTAGAGGCTGAATGCAAAATTCACACGTCACTTTTCATGGTGCTGTAGTGAAAAAAATGTTAAGCCATGTGTATTTGCTTTCCACTAAGGTGATGTACAGATTTTTGCTGGCCTATGACAAAACATGCACTGCTGTTTGTGGTTATATATGTAAAAAAGTTAAAACGACGCTGTTGGTGAATTTATTGCATGCAAATCCTATTCTCGTGGGTGAGCTTGTACTTCCTGAATGCCTTTGATATTTTACTTGTGATATTTCCAATGGGATTGTTTTAGGAAAAGAGCAGCTTTGTGTGGCTTTTGTTTGAATTTAAAAGAAAAATGTTTGTCCTCATATTAGAAAAAACTGTGATTTTGTTTGCTTTGGCCCATAGAGATAATGAGTTGTTAAAAACGTACACTGCTAAAATATTGACTTATCTGGTTGTTCAGACTTTTTTAAAAGCCTTTCAAAGTTTTTCTTTAGTTTTTGGTGCTTCTTTTTTTGTTCACTAGTTTACTATCAATTTCAGATAATTAGATTATTACTCCCAAACTCAAAGGGATTATCCAAAAAAGACATCTGTGCCCATATTCATAAAGATTCTCAGTCCTCTTACAAAGCTGAATCAGTCTTAGCTTAAGACTGATTCAGATATTTGCTGAGAGCGACTCTGAGTAAGAAGACGACAGAAATGTTTATCTTGGTGAGGAGTGGTTGACACCATTGCTAGTTGTGATGCTGTGATTGGTTGATAGTACAAGAGAAGAAACACTCCTAGTGCTCCAAGTAATCAAAGGAGAGACATTAACCAATTATAACCAAGGAAATTTAGCAAAGTTAAAGAATTGTCACACAGCATCAAAATATTTGAACGCACCTTATTTACATCTGAATTATGTTTTGATTTGCTTATGTTTACTCACCTTGCTGGTTTCATTATTTCACTTTAGGAGCTCTCTTAAGGCCTAAGATGCTATGTGAATAACTTTTCTTACCAAGGTAAAATTCTACGATTTTTTTCTTAAAATGTCACCAAGAACTACTTTTAGTCTTATGATTCTTAGAATATGGGCACTGGTTTTTATCCTAAAGCACTGTGGGAATCTCTTTGTTGAGTCTATGTTCGAACTGTTTTGTTTTAAAGTTCAAGTCTCCTCTTCATTATTGAATGGGATCAAACTCAAATCAGATGCCTCAGTATTAATTTGCAGAATGGAAACAAAGAAATGTCTAGAAAAAAAACATTGCCTACACAGGCACGATTACAAGTAGATAAGCAAGTAAACAAAATCTTGAAACCCATTAAGGATATCCTTAAGGATCATTAAGGACATCTTTAAAATATAACTTATTTGAATGAAAAAAAAAATCAGACCAAATTAGTGCAAATCACAATTAAACACTTTATTAGAATATAAACAATAATTAGCCGTAAATAGTTATGAAGGAACATATGGATTTCTTGAAACAACAGAAAAAGGACAACAGAAATAAAGGATGACTGATGCACAGCAATGCAAACACAAGTGAGTAAATGTAATTTTTTAAATAAAAAAACAGGAAGTTTTTTTGACTGAGACCACTTTGAAATTATCTAACAGTGTATGTGTGGATTTCTTAAATAAATAAATAAAAAATAAAGACTCAAGACTGATGCACAGGTCTGCAAATGTCAACAGCGTATTCCACATTATTGCATATTTTACAATAACAGTGCAGATCAGGGAAATAATTGTTTAAAAGCGTTACTGAAACTAACTACTGAATAAAATCAATAGGATGAATATAAAACATGATTTCATAATATTAGCAACCTTAGCTGCGTTGTAATAATTACTGACACATAAACACACACCGTATTCAGTAGAATCTAGCTGTCAAATTATTTTATAAAATTGAAAATTAAGTCGCGTTCATAATTTGAAATCCTGTGGTTGGCTCAGAGCCAATCAGCTTTCAGAGCTTGAATGCGGAAATAAGAAATGACGCCGGCTGACAGGAAACTGTCATGTTTACATGATATCAAAGGATGTCAAATGCATTCTTTTCAAACTAAAAGCATGCGTGCAATTTATTTTTATTTTATTGGGCAATACATGTGTATATGTGGAGAAATATATTCTGATAACGTCTACTTTATTCATAGGGTTTGATGACTCACAGCTACAAAAGCTTAGGCAGCGTAACAGATTAATTTCGACTATTATTTTTTTAATATCTACACCGGACTTCCTATCAGAGTACAAGTGGCTTAACAGCGTTTGCGTCACAGCAGCATCTGGAGGCTAGTATTAGTTATATAAACTATAAAAGTGATTAAAGGGAGATCTGAAGGTCCAGCTCTCGGCAGCATGCAGTCCGACACGCTGCTGCACGTCGCCAACTTCAGCACGCTGTTCGTGTGCATGGTGCTGAAGTTCCCGCAGATCTTCGCGCTGGTGAGAGCCAAAAGTCCATCAGGGATCAGCCTCAACAGTGTGCTGCTGGAGCTCACCGGGTAAGGTGCCCTGCTGGGGGGTGGGGGGGTCTGACGCTCCCTTATCATGACTGCTTTTCAGGCGGAGGAAGATGAACGGTGACAGACAGGAGGTGGCAGCTTTTGATCTGAGGTCTTCCTGTTCCTATAACCGTGCACTTGTGCACAGAAAGGATAACACTTTTTCTCTTTTCCAGGCCTAGATGGTTTCAAAGCAAATGAAAGTTGAATATAAATGAAAGTGAAGCGTATTTACATATGGGTAAACAGGCCAGAATTGTAGATGTTTTTTTTGAATCAGTGCGCTGACGGATCTCACATCTGCCCTCTGTTGGATTTGAGGGGATAAACATCAGACCGTGTGAAGCAGAAAAACCAGTATGCCCTGCCCTCACTGGAGAGGCACAAATACACAGCATCCTGCTGGGACACTAAGCCTGTGCATACGACTGCGAAGATCCTAAAAGGCTGCAAACATTTTGAAATAAAAATGTAGCGAGCTGTTTTATATTCATGACCGGACGACTGTGGAGTAAAAGTTTACTGTCCAGTAGGACAACAACTCTAAAGATGCAGCCAGAGCTACATTAGAAAGGTTTTAGATCAACGTATATAAATGTGTTTGTCTGAGTCACAGTCCAGATGTAAATCCAATTTAGAAACTGTGGCAAGAATTGAAAACTGCAGGTGAGAGATGCTCTCCATCCAAGCTGACAGCGCTCAATGTTTGGGTCAAATAATTAAGAATAGAACCAGTGACTCCTGTGTCCTAGTTACCCCATTTGGGACTTTAATGGCCCAATTAGTGTGATTGCGCTGACTGCAACTTAGAGCAGCATGTGACATCCAACCCATGTGCAGAAATGAAGAGGCCGTTTTGGATGAGAGGTGAAACGTCTTCAAAGACGCAAGAAAAGACGTCCGGTTGTTTTCTGCTTAGTATAATTTAGGATTGTCATTTCCTGGATGACTGAGAATCTACAGCAGCACACAAAAGAATCAGTGACAAATTCCTACTCTAGTAGTGCAAAGCCTGTAGACTATGCGTACAAGATGTTAGAAAATGATGTGACAATAATATTAAATATTGTGATGAAAATGTGTTTTTCCTCAGTCTTTGTCATCTGTCATTGCAGTGCTTCTAGCTCTCTCCAGCATCTTAGGTACCTTTATGTGTCAGGTTGTGGGCACCTACTGCAATGAGACTCCATCAAACAGCTGGAATATACCATTGCCATGCAAAAGATCTGAATGTGTCACACTTGGAATATAGTATTAAAAATATTTAGCATGCTAAGCAGTCGTTTGCAACACGAATATTGCAGTTATACTGCAACAATGTTATATTTACCCAGCTCTAGCACAGACACTCCCCAAAACACTTTCAGCTGTAATTGCGGCTTATCAACTCAGCAAGGCTGAATACAAACGCATGCCACACTTTTCATATATATTAGAGTTGATTCAAAACCACCATTTTCCTTCCCTGTGTTGGTCTGTCACAGTAATTCCACATAAGATACATTGAAGTCTGTAGCTGTAACATGACAAAATGTGAGAAAGGTTCAACGGATGTGGATCATTGTGCACGACATATGGGTATTTCAAGCTATCAACAGTAAAATCAAGATTGCATCACTGAAAAAAGAAAACGTCTCAGGAAAAAAAAAATGTAATGCTTTAAAAAAGAAGGTTTGTATACAGTCTAACGAGCGGTTTGAAAGAAAATCACTTTTTGATGGTCCTTTTAAAATATAGAAATGTTTCCAGTAACAGTGTTTTAAACATATTTTTTGTCATTGATGCTATAGGGAAGTACCTGATGTGGGCAGGGGCTTTAAATGGAAGTTACTGCTGTTGTTTTTTTTTTTCCTCAACTCAACCTTTCAGATTCATCTTCCAGTCTGAATCCAGTTCTGTCACAAACCACCCAAATTATTATGCATCTAAATACTCTACATCTTGCACCTGTACATGTAAACAGTTGATCTGGTGATGGGGTTCCTGTTTGGACAGTTTAAAAAAATAAATCTCAATTGATAAAATTTAATAACCTGACATTTTATTCTTTTTAGATTCATCATTTTTGTAACTTACCAGATGTACTACGACTACCCACCCCCGACATACCTGGAATATCCAATCCTCATTGCTCAAGGTTAGTTAACAAATAATATCGCATAACAAGTAAGTTATTGAATAAAGGAGTATTGAATATTCTCATTATTTTATTATTTATCATGATTATGACTGTCCATATTAAAAAACCTAAAGTGTCACAGTATTAACATGGTTAAGTTTCTGGGAATTTTTTGTTAACTGACAATTTTTTAAATGTAGATATATGGTAATAAAACCTTACCAGCTCAAGCAGAAAATCTAGTGTATTAAATAAAATCTGAGCAAAAGAAAGTGAAGTAATTACTGTACATAAGTGAGCGACAATAACTCACAAATTCAACTTTGCATCAATGCCATAATTAATTGAGACCTTTAACCATTTACAGAAATGTGCATTTAGATATTCTGAGATTATAGTTTGCAAGTAGGCAGTAACATTAAGGTGATTGTAACGTATGGTGGGCTTGTAACAGTGGGGGTGATTTTAAAGTGTTGAACTGCAGTCTCCCATCAGGGGGCGATTGCCCTCACAGCTCTGGGGAAGAAGCTGCACACAGCATCCCACAATCCCCTGCGCTGTTCTCACCACCCGTGCTAGGTCCTTCCTCTCCTGGACTGTGCAGCTCCCATACCATCCGGTCATGCTGATACATAAAACGCTCTCTATGGTAGCTCTATAGAAGTTCTTTAGCAGTTTAGTGGAAAGTCCAGACCTTTTCAGTTTCCTGAGGAAGAAGAGCCATTGTTGGGCCTTCCTCACCAGAGTCCAGGAGAGGTCGCTGGAGATGCGAATGCCCAGGAATGTAATGCTGTCCACGCGCTCCACCACCTCCCCCTGTATGTAGAGAGGAGCGTGTTCAGTCCTCCTGGACCTCCTGTGGTCTATTATTTCCTCCTTCAGGATCAGGTTGTTCCTGGAGCACCACTGTGTGACATTTCTGACCTCATCCCTGTAGTGGGACTCGTTGGAGATGAGACCCACTACAATATAGACATTGATTCACACAAGGTGTTTCAAAGGTGGTGCTGAATATAACTAACTCATGAACGTCTGATTCATGATCATGATTGAACGTAGCTGGTAGTTCCTCTTTGCCAGTGTGACGTAGGTACTGTAGATGTGCCAGATGTGTCCACTGTATCCTTAAAATGAAAGGAAACTGATCAGGGTGTCCAGGAACAACCGTCGGGGGATCAGGGTTGTAAATCACAATGACCCAAGAGGGTGCAAAGAAAGAAGTTTTAAATCACATCTACTGAAATTTGCAGCTGTCCACATGGACCAGACAGATGCCTTCAGTAGAAAGGTTTAATGGTCAGATACAGATTGACCACAATGTAAGTATGTATTTTTTGAAAGATTCAAAAAGAATAAACTACAAACTGTCAAAGCATGGTGGCAGCATCATACTGTGGGCCTGATCTATGTGCATAGAATAATAATGCATATAGTATATATTAATGATGAGGGAGGAATCCTACTTCCAAATTTTTCAACTAGTTAAAACTGACATAATGCATCCAAACTGGTTTCGGGTTGGTTAAAGCTGATCCTGAATGCACTGCAATAAGAGATTTACAGAATATGTTTAAAATTCAGGTCCGTGTCAGTAAAGCGCAAAAATTAAATGAACTCTACCGATTGTGCCAAGAACAGTGGTCAGAAATCCACTCAGAATTAAGAGCTACAAATGCTATGTGGTAACATTTTTGTTTCAAATCTTTGCTGGTGTGTATGTGAATGAATGTTTGAGCATGAATTTAAAATGCTGAACCTGTGCGGATTAGAGAAAACTTGCAGGAAGCTCAAACTTTTGAAAAATATAAAATGGAGAAAAGTCTGAATAGCTCCTGAATCAGCTGTACGTCAGTGGGCCTTGAAATGAAGTTCTAACCCAGCCTGAAGTGGTGCATGTTTATAACCTGCTCTGTGTGTCATCAGATGTCATTCTTCTGCTCCTGATTCTTCACTACAACGGCAGCCTGCGGCTGAGCCTCGTCTACGCCTTGCTGTATCCTTTGCCTCTGTGGCGGTAATAGCTGTGAAACTGCTCATTTGGTGCTGAAGGAAATCAATGATCCCCTGGCAGCGTCTTGTGCTTTGCCTTAACGGTGCGTGCTCAGGTTGGTCGGAGGCTGGAGGCTCCTCACTGTGGAGAGGTGGATCATAGATCTGGCCATGGTAATGCATCAGTTTCAAATAAGCCACACATTGTCCCACGGTAAAGAGTTGGCATGTCATCAGTCAGGAGTAATGATGTGGAGGCTTGAGAAGAAACTCACCCAGAGCTCATTTCTCTCTCGCTGAAACACATCCAGACCCGCTTGCTTAATGGGATGAACATGTCTGTAGGCATTTTTGCATTTAGATAGGTGAAGCAGCAGCAGCCCTGCCACTTAGTTTGAGATGTTAGCACAGAAAGTAACTTTTTACTGTTTGTAATCCAGCTCACCTGCAGTGTTCAATCCGTCACGGTATAACAGTGTAATGTGACCTTCAATGTCCTCAGAGCCTGTGCACGTTTATTAGTGCGGCCAGTAAGCTCGCCCAGCTGCAGTGCATGTGGAGCTCCAAGGATGCTGGACAAGTTAGCGCCCTCACCTGGGCCATGGGTACCTACACGTGTATAGGTGAGTGTCTGAGGGAACCTCTTTTGCAGCGGCTTTGGCGTATAGAGAAGCCTGCCTTCCTCAAAATTAGCTTTTAACCAATATTAAGTAGGACTGCACTATAAATAAAAAAAGCACAAGTTCTGTCTGAGCACATTTTAGTTCATGTCAGTCTTTCTTATATGAATCATTTTGTTTTGTAATAATTTAACATTAAGATATTCAGAAGGCTTTAAAATATTCCACAATTAGCTGTAAGTTGAGATACTTATTGGTATTGTCAAACTTTGAATCTTTCTTTATTGGAGCGATTAGTGGAAAATGAAATTACCCTATTACAGTATTTTGGGAATGTAAAAAAAAAAAGTCTGACATCTAAAGAAAGTGTTTAAAGCAAACAGAATCCATCATTCACTGGCTAATTAAGGTGACATTTGTAATGTTACTCCAAGTCCACTTCTGATTGGGATCTCAGGATATGAGTAGATGGAATCTGAATCTGAACTGTTGACTCTCCTTACAATCTTCAGATGAAATGCTAGTTTCCGTGTTGATTCTAAATAAGTTGTGGTAAGATATTCTGAAACTCCCTGCAGTATGAAAATTAATATAGCTTAGTATATGCTAAAGGGGCATTCAGCTCTTTCAGGTTGTTGAGAAATTTGTAAACCAGCCACTAAGATCCAATCAGTTTCACTTTTGCTGTCAAAGTTTCTTGAGTCAATAAAATAACCAAGAATTGTGTAAATTTAAGCAATAATATGACTTAGTTGGGAGACCAATACATTACTGATCATATTTTTAATTACACATCTATAACAGTGTAAAAGGGAAGCATTAAAGTGGAAAATAATCAATATTTTTACCCCACATTACAGTAAGCACAAAGAATTTTCCTTACTAGGGCAGTCCTTACTTGGTCAAAGTCTCTGGAAATTCTTCCGAACACCTTTCTATAATCGTATGACTGTTTCAAACAAGTGTAGGACAAAGACTATGCAAGCTCTTTCTACTAATCAACCACATTTATAATATTCTGTGGGGCCTTCTGCTGGTGGAATATGTAAGAGGATAACACAATCCTTAATCTTTTGATATAGAATTCAAATCTGTTACAGATCCAAGATTATTTCCAAGCGAGGGCTCAAATTTAAAAGGTGCATTCCCAGTAATATGGGGTATTTATTTCCTGGATAAACCAGTGTGATGGCTCTAGAAGCAGTCCTCACCTTGTGAATCTCTCCCATACTCCCAAATGAGCTTTAGGTTACTTCCTCGTATACTTGCGGTTATCGCTGTTGCTTGCGTACCTTATTTTTACCCACACTGTTCCCTTCCACTCATCATTTCTCTACTTGCATACAGCAGCTTTTTTTTGTCCAGTTGAATACAGACACCTCTGCCTAAATTGCAAACAAGATCCGAGGGCACAATCCCCCTGTCTCCTATTTATATTGGGATATAATAAACTGGTGGAATGAGTTAAAATAACTAAAATAGTAGCCGTTAACCCAAACAACAAAATTACAAGATACAATAAATGAACCGACATCCGATTTCCACTTTTTAAATTACAGTTGCGTAATTTCTAACTCAATAAATGTAATTATCTTAAATAGCTCATCAGTTTCAACTGATTCTTCCACTTAAATCACTTTCAGGTCATGAATATGGATACTAATCCCTCTTCAATTTGCTACACGTTTTAGTAAATCTGCAATTCAACACTTCATTAATTAAATATGAGCGAGCGTGTTGGATAATGTGCATGTCATTAACTCAGCTTCCCCTTTGTTCCAGCGCGGATTTACACCACCACAGTGACGACCGGAGACATGCAGGGTAAGTCGGCGCAGAACGACACACGGCAGGAACCGTTCATTTTCTGCTCTAAATGTCTTCCATCGCTGTAGTGATGTGGAACGTGGCGCGCTCTGAGAGAGGGGAATCTCATAAAAAGGCTGTTCTGGATGCCTCGGTGTTTAATGGAGACGAGAGTGGATTATGAGAATCAGTTCATTAGTCCCTGAACTCTTGGATTTCACACATGAGCCTGTGTTTTTGAAGGATTATTATTTTTATTTTTTTTACATTTTCTGACATTTCTTAAATGTTCATCACCAAGTTAAAGTGCTGTTAGGTATGGATTTATATTAACAAAAAAAGTTTTTATTCATTTTCTCTCTGAAAATTGTTATCTAAAAAGATATTTGGTTATGCTGTATATATAAAAAAAATTTAAATAAGTCACACAGATACTTTAAAAGATGAACATAATCATGTTACGTTGAGCTTAAAGTTGGTTAGATTTTCTCTGGAGGTTTGTTGGAGAGTCGTAAACATTAATAGCTTACCTGCAATAGATTAAACTCGTCTAATTTTTTAGTCCTTTAGCACTTTAGATAAAAGCTACACCCACTACTAGAGCTGCAGCGCGAAGTTGGCTGAGAAGCGCAACCAGTTAGTGGAAAATACAACATCTGATCTTTTTCCTGGTATTCATAGCAAGCATCACCAGGTTCTGCTAACAATGCTATTGTTAACATGCTATTGGATGCTATTATGGAGGAAATACTCAAATGTTAGTAATTGTCCTGTATCAGTGAGATATTTTAAATCAAGACAGAAAGTAGAGATGAATGTAACTATTTAAAAAGGAATTTTTAATTTATTTTTTTCTTTCTACACCATGTTGCAAAACATCTGCAAATTATTCCAGCAGCGAGAGTCAACAAGCCTTTCAGCAAGTAACAGAAAGGCTGAACAGAGTACACCAAACATGCTGTTTTATGAATTTGAGCTTTTAATCTTTGTTGACCTTGCTGAATTTGGAAATATTGTCAGCGTTCAGGAAATTATAAAGTCAAGCTATGGCTCCACATTCTGTAAACCTATTTTTTGTAATGATAGCCGTGCTAATAGCTAATACAGGAAGCTAAACTGCAAAATTAATGATTTTTGGAGCAACGGTTCTCCCACACTTCCTCTAAAATAAAAAGGTCACACAAAAAAGTAAAAAAAAAAAAAAAAGTTAGGAATCTGAATGTTGTATTTATTTTTCTTGATGTCATAGCTCATAAAGAGATATATGAAACTGCAAAATCAGTATCAGAAGGTCAAATATTTACCACCACTGGAGAGTAGAAATTGTCCAGAAAGATCTGAACAGTGCATCGCTATTAATTGGGAATTTCACTTAATATTTTTATTTTCTTTTACCAGTCTGTTTAATAGCATTTGTAGATTTATATTGTGCTTTTCTATTTGGACATTATAAATGTCCAAATGAGATATTGGGAAATTTCCATCAAATGTGTAGACTTTTTAAATTAAAAATCTATTAACATCCTGCCTTGCTTAGCATTGTCTCCCATTCCAGGCAAAAAAAATTAAGACAAAACCCATTATGCATTTGTATGAGTATAGAAATTTGTATAATCAACTAAGGAAGCAAATACAAAAGGAACAGACGAGGCCTAAGAAGATGCTCAGCAATGCCGTCTTCTTGGAAGAGGATGACAGATATATTCACTTATTGTCTTAAGATATCTGACCAAAAGAAGTCTTTAGAGAAGTCTATGAAGCTAAAATCCATGATATGGATGAGTAAAACATCATCCATATAGTGTATATTACACAAAACATGAACCTATATTTGGCTGTAGCAGAACTCAAGAGCAGCGCAGTGCTAGTATCTGGGGGAAAAGGCCGTAGTTCCTTGCAAGTGTCTCCCTCAACACCAAAACATGCTGCCAAGGTGTTAAAGAGTAATAAAACTGCACTAAAATAAATTATTTAAATGGGTGGCCAATATCTGCAAAATGTCACGTTTGTGCAAGATGTTCGAACAGCTTCTGAAACTGCAAGCGTCGGCAAAAGAATAAAGTGTGCGTCTCCTTATCGGACATGCAGCGCACGCTTTTACTAGAGCTTCCAGTAACCAGTTTATAATTGCAAATCTATTTGAATCACGTGTAATCCTGACTTTCATTCATCTCCTGTTTTACTGCAGTTCTGGTCCGGTTTGTGGCAATGACTCTGCTCAACCTGTGGGTGCTGCTCACCGTCGTCTATTACCAACAAAGAAGAAGCGGCAGAAGCTCAAAGAAATATGACTAATGGAGTCCTGGAGCAACCTGGATGGTTTCTGCTGCAGAGCTCGCTGCATCAGCTTAGGCACAAACAATGTTCAGGGTAACGGTTAGATTCCTGATGAAAAGAGAGTACACCCTCTTTCACTTATAGGGTTTTTAATTCAGAAAAAAAAAATGTTCTGGACTTTACCAGTTTCTAAAATGGTTTAAATCTCCGGCTGCACTCTTTCAGTATTCATTAAACAAAGACGAGGCCAAAAATGAAAAGCTGTGACTACGACCCTGATGCACCAATGAGAAAGAGGCTTTAGCGAAACAGTCATTGCTGCCCAATAGTATTAAAAAGGAAAAATATATTTTCAAAACCCATTTTTATCCTGCCATTCTACAAAGAAATTATTCACAAGCCTTAAATCGACTGCCACTCTTCCTAGAAGTGAACGTCGGTCCCTTTTGGTACCAAAAAGGTTTAATTACAGTTTACATCTGCCAACCTTTTTTTTTGGTACAAGACAAAAACTAAACATCTCATACGGAAAGGCAAACTGTTATGCAAAATAATTTTTAGGCAACTAATAAGAACTCAAAAATAGTTGAGGGAGATGAAATTCTATGAGATAAACTTTTGGCATGTGAAAAGGCAAGATGAATGGAAAGAAAACAGCAAATAATGTAATCTTTGCTTTTACATCTGCAACACATAATTTAGGTATTCAAAAGGCGAATCCAAATAGTTATTTCAGATTTTAAAAAAGGTCATTATTGTTGGTCTACTGCAACATCTAAACTGAATTCAGTTCCATCCCTGGATAAATATTTTTAATAAAAAAATTATTTTCATTAAGGATGCAGCACCTTAAAAATGCATTCCTCAGATCTCATAATTTTCTTTAAAAAAAACAAAAGTATCAGTGGGTTTATTGACAAAACTAAAATGACTACAGATGACTATTCTGTCATAAAAACTAAGTTATATTTTAATCAAAAGACTAATTAAGGGTCAATTATTTTCAGTATCAGTAAGGTTTTTTTAAACGACATCAGAGGAAGTACAGAGATAAAAGAAACTTCATGGGAAAGGTTTTGTTACCAGGTTATTCCCGGTTTTCTGAAAACAGTGTGAGGACTGGGCGCCCACAGTGAGGTACCAAGCGAGATTTGAAAGAAAAACATTTCCCACAAAACGTTGAAAGACATCTGCAAACTCTTCAATCTGCAAGAGACCGAGACCTTCATTAGATAACAGGAAGGCACCAATGAAATGAATACTAGTCTTTGTCAGCATCTTAAATGTCTTAATTATGACCAAACGAGTATGACCAGTTTGGTCATATTTCCCAGCATCTTTTTTTGGTGAAGGAAAAAAAAAAAACATATCAGCACAGACACTTTATACCAGCTGGGGGATGATATGGGATTTAATTTTGTAGTGTCCGAGCCGACTATGAACTCATCGTTCACTAAAGTACCAAAGCTTGCCACAAACTGTCATTAATGGGACGATGATCCCAAACAGAGCAGCCGATCTACAGCAGAATGGCTGAAGAAGAAAAGAATCAACGGGCTGCAATGACCAAAGCAAAGTCCAGACATCAAACTGGTGGATGTGGTGATGGAGCCTGGCTCTAGTTAGGAACCTCTTTTATTAGTAGCATTTTATACTAGCTCATATTAGCTCATTTTTTAGCTCATTTTATACTTACGTTTATGTGCTGGGGTCAGAAACGGTTCTGCGAAACAGCCGATTTGCCCTGGAGCCATTTGTACATCTGGTGATAGATTTGAATACTTTTACAACCTGGTAAAGCACAGATCCATTTTTTATATGTACCAAGAATTAAAAGAGGGTGTACTTTCTTTTTCCAATAGATTTGAACAAACATTCCAGCACTTATGCTTTATCCTGTAATTTTTTTTAATATTTCTGAATTTACACGTTTAATTTCAAAAGCTAATCCGATTAATGGTTAGTTAGAATCGTCTGTAAAAGACATGCCAGTTTAATAATATCCAAGATCTTCCAACTCAGGATAACTACTGTATTTTTAATAACTTTTATACTATATATGTGAAGTATTCTTTTTTTTTTTACATAGTACCTAAAGAAGCCAAAATATTCTACCTTTTTACAATGTGATCTGACTGGAATTCTTTAAAAAAAAATAAAGCATTTTTGAGATTTAATAAACATCTGAAACCAGAAGGCACATCCATTTCTTTATTTTGATAAGTGGTTAATATCATTATCATCATTATAGAGCTGTTTGGTAGCAAACATGCAATCTGGATGTAAAGGCCCTTAAATACAAAGTGGACAAGGCTGTATAAATAATATAATGTGCACAGTACGGCATGTAAAATATATACTGTGGATATTTATATGTATAAAACATGCTTCTTGGTTAAAGGAGAGCTGTCGTTACACAAAAAAAAAAAAAAAAACACACGGTTCACTCTCCAGGTGCTTGTATGAGCCGCAGACACACGACAAAATGTTTGAACTTGGAAGTTCGATGACTTTTAATACAAAAAAAAAAAAAAAAAATACCAGGACAAAACCGTCAGTGGACTTAGTGCTGCTCAGGACGACGTTTGCATACCTCCATCGTCACTGCCGCTTTCAAAAAACAACCTGTGGCAGGGTGACGCCGTGTGGAAAGCATGCAAGTTCACTCGAAGCAGCTGATGTCAAAATAAAAGCCTCAGTCAAGTATATTTTGGTAATACGATGCCTGGGTGCCGCTTCTGGTAGAACACCAGATCTACATTCAAACAGAACAAAGAGAAAAAGATAAACATGAACGGTGCTTTTAAGTAAACATCATCTGACAGTGCGGGTTTGTGACGTGAGGGATTCCTCCGTTTAATGCCGTCGGAGCGGGACGCCGCTCACCTTGCAACCGCTACTGCAGACGAAACAAGTGTTTCAGTGACAGAAATCATAACAACAGGCACCCAGAGAAGTATTTACTCCGAAGTAGAAGTATTCAGACACCCTGTCCTCCCTCACTTGACGACTCTCTGTGAAGTAACAGCTTCTTGTACCTTAATTCGGATCTTGTGACTCACCTGAAACCAGAGCTGTGGAAAGCGAAAAAGCTACAATCATCATGTTGAGAGGACAAATACATTTGGGAGGGTAAAAAAAAAAAAAAAAATCCTTTTTAAGTGTCATGTTCCCCTTTAAACCCTTCAAACTGTTCACAGTTTTTTAAGCAGAACGTCTTCTTTTTGGCCACTAGAACCTCCAAAGGTGATGTGCAGGGCTTTTTCCCCTGCAGGCTCCCCTCCATCAGGCTGCTTCCTGGTTTCCTGGTGAGAATCATTGGGGCTAAAGTGAATCCCCATCCATCCACCCAGCCTCTCCAAAGAGCTCTCCTGTTTTCTGTGGGAGCAGAAGGAGCTGCTCCACAAGCACGGCGGGCTTTGTTAACAAGCCATCCAGGTCACAGAATAGAGCCCAGTCTGGCTCGGTTAGTTGTGAGGTGGCTGGAAGGAGCCGAGCGGCACAGAGAGAGTGGAGAGCTTCTCCTCGCCGGATGCAGCAGGAGACGGATTGAGGCGAATTGACGTGGAGTTCCTGGCCTGCAGATGGGAGCGTTCGAAGGAAACGGGCCGCACCACCTCGGAGATGCATCAAGCAGGGTTAACTAAAAAAAAAAAGAAGAAAAGAGAGACAGGTGGGAAGGTGAGCCGTACAAATACACATGCTTCAACTATTGTTACTTTTAAAGGGAAGAATTGAGTGCACGGGTTTGAGCTTATTGTGCATTTTTTTTTAAATCCAAACAACACGAATTCTGCATGTTCCACCTCGATTACCGTATTTTCCGGACTATAAGTCGCAGTTTTTTTTCATAGTTTGGCCGGGGGTGCGACTTATACTCTGGAGCGACTTATGTGTGAAATTATTACACGTTTTTACTGGTATATCATTACACCTGTTATTTTCACACCAAACCACAAGAGGGCGCTCTAGGCCTGTGTTGAATCAGACGTAAGCGACGCAGAAGCGGAAGTGCCGCAGCTTCTATCTCCGTAGTTAATGGAGTTATTTGAAAGTGACATCGAGGATGAAGATTTCACTGGATTTTAGTTATTTGGATTGACATGGGCGCTTTGGTTAACTTCTTTGCATGTTATTTATGCTATAGTTATCTGAATAGCTTTTAATATGTTATGTTAACATACCAGGCACGTTCTCAGTTGTGTCATGTAGCGTTAGCTAACCGTACAATTATTCAACCTGTTGTTCTATTTTTATTTAAAATTGCCTTTCAAGACGACATGTCTGTTCTTGATGTTGGATATTATCAAATAAATTTCCCCCAAAAATGCGACTTATACTCCAGTGCGACTTATAGTCCAGAAAATACGGTACTTCTTCTTGGCACAATTCATTCAGACTAGTCCTGGCACAGAGTCGTTGGAGATGCCTGTACAGGAGTTTAACGTTACTAAAACATTTGGACGAATGTATATATATATATATATATATATATATTTGAGTCCAGGTGTAAATTCTTACGTCCACAATAAATTCATATTTGTGCACTTAATTCTTAATTTTTTTTGTAAAAATCACTCCAAACTGGAAAAATGTAAGATTACTCCACCGTTTAATGGGCAGGTAAGCGTCTATCTGTGTTCCTCTGATGTTTGGCTGAAACTTGAGCGTAACACAATGAAAGTATTTACTTTAAGGAATAAACTCTTTACCTAATACTCTGATTCTACACATATTAGAGGATGGAAGGTTGCAAAAGGCTCCTGCTTCTGTCTCAGACACCCAGTGGAAAAGAAAAATACATTTCCAGAGCACGCAGTGTGGATTGAACCGTGTATGGCAAGCCGTTTTAACATAAATTCGGTTTCGTCTGACTATCCGTAATAACATTCCAGATATCTTAAAATGCATTTTGACTAGACAAAACTACATTTTGACTATCCGGAATGGTAATTTAAGATATCTTTATTTACATTCTGACTAGGAAGAATAATAATTCAAGATATCTTCAATTACATTTTGACTAGTCAAAATTCCTTTCAAGATATCTCAAATTACGTCACCGGATTCGTCATTGAAAGCGTCACACATCCGTAGATGTAATTTAAGATATCTCGAACGTAATTATGACTAGTCAGAATTACAATTTAAGATATCTGAAATAAGACATTGCGTGTAAGCCCCTTATTGGCTGTAAACTGCCCAAAGCTGCCCAAACATTCAATGGCGCTGGCTGTTTTCGACAAAATTGTAAGAAAATGCCACAATATAGAAAGAGCTTTTTAAGTATGGGATATGCAGAGAGGGCGAAAATAGTATACTTGAAGAATGCTTAAGAAATTTGCAAAGAATTTCGGATTTACTTGCTGCCGACGCACACAATGCACTGAAAAACGGCTAGCTGAAAGCGCTACTGTCGACTCATGTCCAAGCTGGAAATAAGGAATATTCCTCAGCCCGGACCAGTTCTGTTAATAACCAGATGTAGTTTTTATACTGTGGTAAAGCATCTGCCTCTTGGGAATTATGGTAAAGCCAGCTAGCTCTTGATTTTCACATGCGAGACGGCACAAAGCATTACAGCACCCTCCTTTAGCTTCTCTGAAAACAAAAGCGCACGCCTCCGGTTCCTGTGTGATGACATATGGCAAGCCGTTTCGTAATTCAAGATATCAGTAACGTCATTTTGACTAGTCAGAATGTCAATTTAAGATATCTTAAATGGAAAAGCTGAATAATTCAAGATATCTCTAATTCATTTAGAGATATCTTAAAAGGAATTTTGACTAGTCAAAATTACAATTCAAGATATCTTAAAAGGAATTTTGACTAGTCAAAATTACAATTCAAGATATCTTAAATTTATTTTTTACTAGTCAAAACTGCATTTCGCCTATCCAAAAATACATTTAAGATATCTTGAATTATGGTGGCATTTGAGATATCTTTAATTAGAATTATGACTAGTCAAAACTCAATTTAAGATATCTTGAATTGTAATTTTGACTAGTCGTAATTTAATTGTAGATATCTGAAATGGGTATTTCAGATAGTCAGTAATTCATTCGAGATATCTTGAATTGACGTCTCCATACAACTCAATGGAAAATCCGATGTCATTTCGACTAGTCAAAATACAATTAGAGATATCTTAAATTGCTAAAACGTCTAGTCATAAAACAATTTGAGATATCTCGAACGTAAGGGTGGTAAAACCGAATTTATGTTAAAACGGCTTGCCATAACCGTGTGTTTCCACCCCCTGCGTGAGACCCGGCGCCATCGCTGAGTGACAACAAAGCAGACATGTACACAAAGGCATCCAGGTGCTCAGTGGTTTCTAGATGAAGAACAAGACCCGAGGAGTCGTCAGTCGTACCAAATGCTGCTGGAGCCGTCAAGCTTTGTTTTTAAGCCATTTGATTGCAGATGGTTCAAGTCAGAGGATGCAGCAGGTGAAACATTATTTTCTTTATGAATAATAAATGCTAGCCAGTCAAATTTGGAAAAAAAAAAAAAAAGTATAAGTCACACCTTATCAAAAGCAAAATAGGAGACTTCCAGTGATGAGCGATTGAGTAGGCAGCAGGTCCCGGGCTCTCGCTAACTGTTGACACGCCGTTTTATAACACGCCTCTACTTCTTTTACAACATTCTCACACTTAAGGAAGCTCTGAGGCTCGGTAAATATGTGGAAATCCACCAAAGGCAGCAGAAAGGACCAGACGGCTGAGGGAACCTAGAGGAACATTGATGGCTACACATGTAGCAGATTTACTTGAAGAACTTCGGGAAAATCTGGTGGCTGACTTCAAGTCCTCTATTACAACCCTAGATGCAAAGTTAGACACAATTCAACTGACTGTTCTGGGCCAGGGACAACGCATCAGGGTTAGGGTTATGCACCGCTTGTTGCATGCTGCTGCTTAACATTTAATTCAGTGTTCCTTTTTTGTTTCTGTAATTTGTGCTGCATGTTCAGTGAGAATGCATTAATGCTTTGCATTAACAATCGTTTGCATTTGACCTTTAAGCTATGTAGGGGTTAAGTGTTATTGTTGCAAGAGCTTTAGCAAGGGAGCCATGTTATTGAATGACATTTTGGAGTAATGGAGCCTAAATGGTTGCTGCTTCAGCTCCCCCCCCCCCCCAACGCTTACTCATTGTCATATTTGGCACTTCCTCTGTGCAATTAGTATTGGATGGACAGTAATCTTACTTTCATTAGTTGGAATGTAAAGGGGCTTAACCATCCAGTAAAACGTAAAAAGGTCTTTGCATTTTTGAAGCAGCTCAGGTCTTTTTGCAGGAAACCCACCTGAAAGATCAGGATCACTGGTGGATGAGGAGATCTTGGTCTGGGCAGATTTTTCATTCTAATTTAGTGCAAAAGCTAGGGGTGCTGCTATTCTAATTAATCAAAATATGCCTTTCTTTGCCTCTGATATTATTCCTGACGGTTTATTATTGCGTTGGGTAAATAAGCCTGTGACGCTGGCTAATGTTTATGCTCCTAATTTTGATGATTTTTTCCATTTTAGTGTCACTGACCCATGCCATTTTATGTATCCAATATTAGGGACTTTTTTTCTCTCGTGTACACCACACTTGTGGTGTACTCTCCCCTGACTTAAGAACAAATCTTGAGAATCAAAGAAATCAAAGTAGCGATATTATCCATGCAGTCAGAGGCCATTTTTTTAAGCCGTTTCACTTTTAAGCGCTATTGCTGAAAATCTCCTGTTTTCTCCATCAGCTGGCTTTAGAGAACGGCATGAAAAAAGGGGTTAAGTGCTTTGCTGATTTATACTCAGTTTTCTTCAACTTACAAAAAGTGTTGGAATCGCATCCACACATTTCTTCAGGTATTTGCAGGTCAGGCATCATGTGCAAATATGACATTTCCTTATATACCTCCGGTTAATCCTCTTGATTTGTTTCTGCTACAGGTACGTTGTGGAAACTTTAGAACTGTATTTCTAATTTGTCATGTTCTCTTAGTACCATCAAAACAGGTTGGGAACAGGATCTCTAGTTCACCATCTCTGATGAAACTCTATTCTGGACCAAGTGCTTTCCTTTTCAGCGTGTGCACGCCACGCACTTTTGCAATTCAAAGTTGTCCACTGGGTATGAAACACTTCATGATATTTAAATTAATTTTAAACTCTGATTATGAGTAGAATAAGGGTGCTAATATACAGTAGCTATGCTATAGCATATGCTATACATTGTTTTAACATATTTTTATTGATTCTGAAGGTGTGGCAGCTTTTATTTTGGTGTGGCGGTGCGCCTCATTGCTTAGGGTAAAAGAAAGTTTCTTATTTTCACATTTTCACATTTTCCTAAACACAGATTCAACATTGCAAGTTTTTACGAAAACAATTTCCCTTTCCAGGACTGATATATAGTTACATGGAGGCCCAAGGGATGCATTGGCAAAAAAGAAAAAAAAAGAAAAAAATAATCAAAATTTTCCAAAAGTTAAATCTTCATAAACTGTAAATTCGAAATGAATTGATAAAATTGATTTAGCGCCCAGCCCTAGTTAAAACAACTTTCTGTGATAAATTAAGGTTATAAAATTACTAGGTTTGTAAATTAATCTCCTTACTCCACCCTTGAGTGGTACCCTAGTGGTTAGAGCACAGAGCTTCGGTCCCAGAGGTTCTGAGTTCAACTCCCATAAGCTGCCATTCTGGGTCCCTGAGCAAGACCCTTAACCCCCAATTGCTCCCCAGGCGCCGCACAGTGGCAGCCCACTGCTCCCCAAGGGGATGGGTTAAGATGCAGAAGTGAATTTCTCCATTGTGAGATCAATAAAATTCAATTATTATTATTGAGGTGGACAGTTTTTCTTACTGCACTCAACGAGCCCCGAGACAGCAGAGAAGTACTGGGTCGGTCCCCGGGTAAGTAAAGCGCAGGTAAATGAAATTAGTCGGGTAAATGTGTATGGATACGCTAACCGTGATTTGCAAAGCCCCAGGCGTCTCAAAAGCATCAGGCTTTTGAGTGGCAATAGAAAAGGGGATTTCCCACAACACCTTCTGCCAGTAAAATAAAACTGGTCAACGGCACAGAAAAGCTCAACAGACACAAAACAATCTCAACTCTCTAAACCAGATTAGTAGAAATGAAGAGGGAAATAAAGAGATGAGCGCACATGAGCGGATTCTGGCCGATTAGAGATTGGACTCTAATAATGCTGCTCATCTCATCAGGGTTCTTAAAACACTGCGGGTGTTTTGCAGATCAAAGCCATTTTCATGTTATCATCCATAACCACCAGAAAGGTGCAACTCTGGTCTTTAAATGCAGCCACGCCACAGCAAACACGACACACACACACACACACACACACACACACACACACACACACACACACACACACACACACACACACACACGTGTGTTACCATCATCAGAAATGTATGGAGGAACAATCCTCATCAATATCATCCAACACCCAGAGCCAGTCCTGAAGGCTAAACTCCTCCAGTCTGAAAGGGGGACATCAGTTTTACTTTTACGATGATGATGATGATGATGATGATGATGAGTGTGAGGATGTAGTGAAATAGCAGCCGCCGTCGCAGCTATCCAGAGCAGGTTGCACAGAAGCTTTAAATGTTTTTTCAGTAAGTTATCGTGGAAGCAATAAAAAAAAAGAAAGAATTGCCTTTAAAATAAACCCAATATCTCTCTTTTTGGTTTTCTGTGGTACCTGCTTTTGCTGGCGGGGAGCGGTCGGCTCGGCCTCCTCATGGACTGGCTGGACTGAACTCTCATGGAGGTGCGTGGCGAGCAGCGACCAAAGTGCTCCGCGGGTGGCGGCTTCTTGGGAATCTTCTTGACCAGCCGGCTCACCCACTTCTGCTGCTCCTCCTGGGAGGAGGCCAGCAGCAGCAGGTTCTTGGCTGTAGACACGTCGTAGTTCACTGAGGGCGGAAGAGGAAACATCGCGTTCGGGTAAACCTCGGCACAAACAGCTGTTTTTGTCGGACTACGAGGACACGCTCGGTACCTTTGCAGGGAGCGATGATCTCCTCCTTCTTGTCCATGTGGTCCTTGTGGCACTTGATGTGGCAGCGCCGGCACTCCAGAGCAGGCGGCGGCTTGAACATGTTCCACAGCGGCTTGGTGCACGCCTCGCAGTTGGTGGGGAAGTGGTAGAGCGTGGGGATGAACTCGTGGCCTTTGTGGCAGATGTAGCTGGACTTCTCCCCGATGGGGAGCGGCTCCACGGGGAACTCTGGCTCCTTCTTGCTCTCGCCTTCATTGGCGTAAAGGATCTAGAGCAGGGGTGTCAAACACATTTTGGTTTAGGGGCCGCATTCAGCTTAATCTGATCTAAAGAGGGCCACACGAGTAAACTCATTGCAAGATTAAATAGAACTAATAAATGTGGACTTGTTGTTGATTTTTATATTAAGTTAATTTCACTTTTACATAATATATTATGAATAACCTCAGCGTTTTTAAGAAAAGTATGTGCAATTTCAACAATACTTTTACTCAGTTAAACATTTACTTGTGCATTATGCATAAGAACTGATCACAGTGATTATACAATGTTGAAAAACATTTATTCACATTTTTTGGAACTTAAAAACACTGTCCTACATGACAAAATACATCAAACAGATAAAAATTAAGAAATGATTTGAATTTTTCCACACCTGAAGCTTAATCTGCTAATTAAAACACAGCGCCCCTCGTGGACAATATAGGAACTGCATATTTTCAATTAAACGAAGTACATGTTTTTTTCAATAATTGTTTTATCATTCTCTTCCTTTTATCTTGTCCACTTGTGAAAGTCAAATCTGATTAGCTGTTTGTGGCATCTTATTGCCACATTGCCAGACAGGACACTGGAAAAAAAAAAAAAAAAAAAAAAAAAAAGAATTTTTTTTTTAATATATAATGATAATGCATTTAGCCACAGGGCCGGACTAAATTGTTCGGCGGGCCGAATCCGGCCCGCAGGCCGTATGTTTGACACCCCTGATCTAGAGGAAGGACAGATGCCGCTTGCTCACTTCCACCCTTTGAAACGCTCATGAATGCAGCGTGAGAAACGCACCTGGAAGATTCTGGGGATCTCCTTGGCTTCGGCGCGGTACACGTCTGTCTGAGTGACGGGCCTCACGTGGAAAAGTTTGCTGAAACGAGGACATGAATGTTTGTTGCTTGCTGAGAGGCTCAACGTGTGTCCTGGCGTTTCAGGTAAGGCGGTAAAACTCACTCTATATCGAGCACCATGCAGGGAATGGACTGCTCTCTGTCATGTTCGCTGTTGTAGAAGAGGATCTTCTTGCTGCTCACGACAACGTACTGCAAGGACGACACATGTAAGCGACAAACCAGGAAGTAGTTTGATGAAAGTGCAGAAACGGTTCATTCTGACCTTCTTCTCCCATCCGAACTTCTTGGTGTTGTTTCTAACGGGAAGAGAGAGCCAGCCCTCAAGCCTCATTTCTGAGAGAAAGAATATGAACATGTTAATATTCAGCAGAAAAAACATCCCATTATTTTTCTAAAAGTTATCCTTTTAGTGCAAACTTCCTATCTTTATTCCCAATTCTGAACAACAGAACTTTAGTAGATGCTTCCTTGCCCACGTAATTTTGCTTTTCAGTGTTTGTGTGGAAAGCTTTGGTGGTTTGTGGCTAAATTAATTATTAAGGCATTTACATGGCCAAAGAAAATCTAGTTTTATCTAAAAAAAAATAAAAATAATGAACCCTCCTAATGGACTTAAATTTGTTGTGGAGCTTCACAGGAAACATGTTATTTACCGTAAGCCTCAATTAGGAACATTTGCTCCATCACATGGATTTGCCTCATTATGCTGATGATGAACAGTACTTTTTTTAATTTAAAAAGTACTCCCTCCCCTTGGATGTTTTACCCTTTTTTTTTCTATGAATTCTATCATGTTTAATATAATTTGCCTTTTTTGACAAAGAATTTGGAAAAGAATCAGTTCTAAAATGAACAAAACATCCAAATGACACCGACCGCTGTTTTATATTTAAAAGCATTGAAGCATTCTGGGGGCGGGTATGCTTTGTTTACATCTATGAAGCCTGACGAATCACTGCAAGCTCCTTCCACTGATCCAGGATCAGTTCCCAGAGCTTTCAGGAGGGAAACCCAGACAGCCCTCGCTACTGCAGCACTCCTGCTGCCTACAGGGACCACAAGGTGTTTTCAGACCAGAAGGGATGCAAAGTCCCCTTAGATGAGTTTTAGGTCTCCCACAGGTCCTCTTTCTCAGCGGGACGTGGAAAGAAAAGACTCTGAAGGGAGGTGCAAAGGAGGCGAATCAGAAGAATGACCTCAGCTGTCTCTCTTTGAGGAGGTGCAACAGCTCCTCTCCACGTTTTCCCCAGGATAATAGAAATCCTCACTTAAGGCAGAGAGCCCAGACACCCGGCAGAGGAAGCTGATTTCAGCTGCTAGCATCCAGGATGATGATGTTATTTTGCATCCCACCACCACCGCGGAGGGTCGAGACATAAACGGAGCAGTAAATCGAAAGTAGGGCTGGGCGATATGGATTAAAAAATAAATCTCCGATTTTATCATAACAAATCCGATTAATCGATTTTTTCCTCCTTTTTGTTTCATAAAAAGAAATTAAAGAAATTATTTTAAAACCTTGCTTTTTATGTCAAGCATTTCATCAGGGAGTTGACCTGAATTCAAAGTGCAACTAAAAACAAGCTGTGAAACATGCTTGAAAAACAAGATGGCAGCCGTGGCATTATAAACAATGAAAATATAACAAAACATTTGCTGCTAGAGGTATTAATAAGTAAATAAGTAAATGAAGTACCTCGTATTATGGTTAAAAAAAGTTTCTACTTAACAATATTTTGACAATATATTTGCCTAAACATATATTCAGCATCACATGCTGTTCTCTTCATGGAAACCCAATGAGTGTATTGGCAAAATAAAATCCAGATTTTCCAAAAATGAAATCTTAAAGAATTGTAAATTCAAATTAATCGATTAAATCGATTTATCGCCCAGCCCTAATCGAAAGCCTCAGCTAATAGCTCAGCTTTGGTCACGTTCTTACCCGCATAAGCATCATCAGTATCAAACTCGGGCCCGCTGCTGAGGCTGGCGGAGTCCATGGACTGAACGGTGAGCGTCTGCAGCAGATTCCTCAGCTGCTCGATGTCGCTGTCCTTGCTGTCCAGAGCCATCTGCAGCTCGATGCGCATCTGACTCTCTTCTGCCAGTTGCTGCACACAAGAACGAAGCGTGAAGCTAATCGGCCTGCTTGCAACAGCAGCGATGAGACGAGGACAGTGGCACCTACTGCTTGCATCTCGTTGATCTCCTTCTGGTACTTTATCATGGTGCTGTTGAGCTTCTCCTTCTCTGACCTCAGCTCCAGCTGCAGCTTCCTGTTCTCCTTCTCCTTTCGCCGCATGTCTGTGTCGTTACCGCGCCGGCTGCCTCCACCGCGAACTTCCTTCCTGTTCATGATCTCTGCCAGCTTATTGACGGCCTGTGGCAGGGGGGGGGGGGGACACGGGTTCAGGCCCTCACAGAGGCAAAGAGAAGTGAAGGAGCGGATGTGATGAGTAAACACCCACCTGAGTTTTCAGCGTGCGCTCGGACTGTAGCTGCTTCTCAAACGACTGCTTCATCTGGTTGATCTGCTGCTCCCAATCCTTCGACTTATCAGACTCTGAAGGGACGACCGGACAGAAACATTTAAAACAGCGATGCGCGTTATACATAGTTTCTTAAATAAAAGTTTTACGTTCATCAACCTTCAAGTGCTTCCTTCAGTTTGTTGTTCAGTTCCTCCTTCTCGTTGGCCAGATTGGCAACATCACTGGTCAGCGTCCTGTTGGCCTCCTCCAGCTGCACACAGCAGAAAACACACTCAGAACCTTTTTTTTTTTTTATTTAAACCAGGCGGTTATGTTTCTGTAACCCACCGAGCTGATGGTGATGTCCTTCTCAGCCAGCTCCTGCCGGTGCCGAGCCATCATCTCCTTCAGCTCCAGCTCCTTCATTATTTTCTCCTTCTCCAGGTCGGAGTACTGCTCCTCAGCGATGGAGCGCGCCAGTTGCTCCGAGTCAGCCTTTGTCAGAGTGATCTCCAGCTGGGCGGCCAAGGAGTCCCTGAAAGAGGTCAGGAAAAATTTAACTCGACTCTGAAGGAGCCAAAAATCCATAAACATTGAGGTTGAAGGTGGAGTTTTATTTTAGATTCTTAAAAAGAAAAGAAAAAAAAAGCAGCCTCACCTCTCCTCCTGCAGCTCCTGCAGAGACTGCTGCACCTCCTTGTAGAGTTTATTTTTTTCCTCGCATTCCTCCTTTAATTCCCGAACCTGAGTCTTGTAAAGTGTCTGGAAAAGAGACGTAGTGTCCAAAACATGGCATGATGAAAACATCACACAACACGATTCACACCACCTTATTCTGCCACACACAGAAGAAGTATCTCCCTGGGACATAACTACTATATAACTACAATATAACTACAGGTCCTACAAGTTATTAAAATTAGACCAAAGATGCTTCAAAAAAATAGTCTGGTGTTACCATTGAAGCTGAAGCTGAAGTTTTACTGAATTTTCCTGCCAGAAAAAGCCACAAACTGAGCAATACAAGCTCATAGTAGCAACAACACATCACTCCATGGTGTGGACATTATTCACCGTCACTGAGGTGTTTAAAGTGGAATCAGAGGAAAATCTGAAATTTGAGCTATTTATGAGGAAACTGAATGGTTCTCGTAGGGAGGCTGAACAGATAGCAGCTAATTTGCTCTTTTTCCTTTTGAGCTTTTGGGGGGAATCCAAGATCTGAGGTAAGATCTACATACCGCTGCTCTAGGTAAGGAGGAGACATTTTTACAATCTGAGGAGATATTTTTGCGCTCTCTTCTGCTGAATAACATCAGTCTTAAGCCACAGAGTTTTTATTTTATTAAATTTTTTTACATGAACTTTTTTTTTGTTTTTCTTTGACAGCTAATGAATCTGCTCATAACAGCAAGGCCAGAAAATATGTTTTCAGTTCTAGTCTTATCTCTATTCATGATATAGTTCTTCAATTGAAATCAAAGTGGACTAAAGTCTAGACTAAAGTCTAAATTTTTAGGCAAATGTTATCATCATTCATGACACAATTAATCAAAGTCCAATGATCCGCATGCTGGGATCAAGTTTTTATGCTTTGCAATAAATTGCCTGGACACATTTATTCTGGTACAACATGCTTTCATACAAAGCGACCGACTGGTTCGTTATACCAACACAGTTCAACACAAAAAAACCCTGCGTCCATACAAAAGCACAGCAGAGACCGTCAAACAGTCTAGACCTCAGCACACCGAAGAGGCCAGTGTGCGTTTTAGAAGGACGAAGATGACAAAACCAAAGGAGAGAAATCTGATACTAGCCGACGTCGTCTAAAACCTTCTGCCCTTTGGAAGCATCTCCAGCACCTGTATGAATCCCAGCTGCTGCAACACCAATTTAAGTTCAAACTTGACGGCGTGAACCGATCACAAGTTACACACCAGACAGACAAGAGAAACAAACCTTGACTCAAAAAGCTCAATGTCGGATGTTATAGTTTTCAGTTTGTACTGCGGCATCTTTGGAGCAGCTGCTAGATAAGTTAGCAGGAAGAGGATGATTTAGATCAAATTGATTTTTTTATCAGTATATTGGCTCCCAACATCTTCATGTCGTAATTTCCTACTTTTCCAAATTCAAATTTTAAAAGTTCTCTGATCTTTTAACCCAGGTTTCTAGAAGGAAGGAAGAAAGAAAGAAAGAAAGAAAGAAAGAAAGAAAGAAAGAAAGAGAGAGAGAGAGGAAGGAAAGAGAGAGAGAAAGGAATGAAGGAAGGAAGAGAGAGAGGAAGCAAGGAAGGAAGGAAGGAAGGAAAGAGAGAGAGAAAGGAAGGAAGGAAGGAAGGAAAGAGAGAGAGAGGAAGCAAGGAAGGAAGGAAGGAAAGAGAGAAAGAGAGAAATGAAGTAAGGAAAGAGAGAGAGAGAGAGAGAGAGAGAGAGAGAGAGAGAGGAAAGAAGGAAGGAAGGAAAGAGAGAGAGAGAGAGAGAGAGAAAGGAAGGAAGGGAGGAAGGAAGGAAAGAGAGAGAAAGGAAGGAAGGGAAAGGAAAAGATGGGAGGACGAGAGAGAGACGAGAGGGGAGAAAGGAAGGAAGGAAGGAAGGAAGGAAAGAGAGAGAGAAAGGAAGGAAGGAAGCAAGAAAGAAAGAGAGAGAGAGAGGAAAGAAGGACTACCCTCTCTCTCTCTTCTCCCTCCCTCCTCCCCCCTCCCCCTCCCTCCACCCCCCCCTCGCTCCCTCCCTCCCTCAAAAAAGAAAGAAAGAAAGAAAGAAAAATTCAGAGCAGGAAAATGTGTAAATCAAATACCAGACAGCACAGGAATCCTGTTTAGCACCAGGATCCTTTTAATTGAATTCTGCTCTACGAGAAATCCTTCCCCTAATTGAACATGTTCTGTTTAACATGTTTTAAACACCAGAGACACTAAAGGACTCCCATTAGAAACAAGGTGCATTATTTACTGCATACTTTGCCCAGACACTCACAGAAAAATACTGCTCAGCCTCCAGCTGGTCCTGTAACTCCTTCATTTGTCCGTCTGTGTCTTGTCTTTCTCTGCAGGTGGGGAAAAAAAAAATCTAATTTAATCACCGTCATGAGAAGATTGTGACGACTCGGAGACAAAAAGGAGAAACAGCAGCAGCACTGACTTGCGCAGCTCCTGGTTCTGCTTCTCCAGACTGCGCTTGATGTCCAGCAGGTGGTTGGTTTCCTGCTTCAGCTGCTTCTCAGAGCTTCTCAGGATGTTCAGCTGCTGGTTCTGGGCCTTCAGGTCGTTCACAGTCAGGTTACGCTTCTGGGTCTCCTGCTCGATCTTCAGCGTCAAGTTCTTCACCTGAAAAAAAATAAAATAATGGAGGAACAGATTCCTCTTTAAATGTCTCCTTTTATTACCATTTCACAAATGGTTTTAATTTTTGACCCAAACACTCACTTCCTCGGTGAGTCGGTCCTTGTGCCTGCGCAGCTCGTCCAGCTTCTGTAAAGCCTGCTTGTAGTCGCAGTCCATCATGCTGCCGTGTTTCTCCAGCTCCAGGATTCGGTTCTCCAGCCGCAGCTTGGCCGCTCGCTCCTCTGCCAGCTTACGCTCCAGTTCTGCGGGGAAACGCCCAGGAACACTTCTCAGTTTTCCAGAAACTAAATCGTGGCTGTAATCATATTCCAGTTAACTGGGTAACCGATAAGGTAAAGCTCACACAGCGGGGAGGAAAATGAAATATAGCAGAGCTTTATAGCAGATATTCAGTCTGAAGCTGAGCTGCGTTTTTTCAGAATTGGGTCTTTTGTCGTCTGGCTGAAAAAATGCTTTTATGTCATTAAAAGAAGCAGGTGCTCTTGAAGATTGTGACAATTATCCTGCTTTCCATTGATCTGTAGCTCCTCTGTCGGCCTTTGCTTCTTAATACGTCATTTTATTATTTCTCCATCATTGTGGATTCTTTCACAGAATAGCAATTTGGATCTTTTATTTAGTATCCCTTAGCTTTTCCACAATACTTCCCCTTCCTCTCTTTTTCTTGGACAAATTTCTTGGATAAATTGAATAAATAAATATGTTTAATAAATAAATTTAAAGTCAAATAAAGTTCAAGTATTTTTGAATTAAAAAATCTGTCTTTTCCTAAATATCTTGGCTTGTTCTGATTTGGGTTTCCAGGGAAAAACAACTTGATTTAGTGCTTCCAGAGCCGGCTGCTTGCGTAAGACGGCCCTCACCCTTGGTGGACTCGGACTTGGCGCCCTCGATGGTCACTTTAATCTTGCTCTTGTCCGCCAGCAGAGCTCTGGTGGCCTTGTGAGAGGCCTCCTCCTGCTCCAGCTCCTGCTGCAGAACCTTCAGCTTGTAGGTCAGCTCGATCTCTTTGTTGCTCATCTCCTGCGGGGAAAAACAGGGAGAAGGCGTTCGGATTTGAAAGATGGCACTAAGCCCCAAAAGAAAAAGCAGGAAAATACGTTTATTTGATATATACAAAGCAGGGAGACACGGCGACTGCACCAAAAACGGATGTAGTGTACAATAGGGCTGAACGATTTTGGAAAATAATCTAATTGCGATTCTTTTTCTTAAAATTGCGATTTAATACGATTTTTTTCCCCAGTTTAATTTATCATGTCTTTTTAAACATATACAAACAACAAATCATTTTGTTTCCTCGCTGTGCAGATTAGGTGCTAAAAGACCCACAGCATCTAAACTCAGAGCAGAAATTATTGCATTCTGCCTACAATATATTTCAACCAAAATTGCAATTTTGACTTTTCTCTGCGTTAACCACAAGCAACAAAAATGGCGTCTAAATAAAGATGTTTGTAAACAAGGACTATTTAAAACAAGAACTTTTAATGTATCTATTAATCAGAATATTGTTCAAGAGAACAGCTTTTAATTGATTTGGACATCAATCCTTGTTGAACATAAAGTGCAACCAACAAGCAAGTCTATGTATTAAACTGATTGACCAGTACTTAATGCTTTGTATGATTATATAAACTCTAAAATAAGTAATAAAATTAGATTATCTCACTGCTGCAACTGTCTTCCCTTTCATGTGGAGGCAAACCCACTTCAAACATTTTACCAACACCTAATGGACGTGTCTAATTCCCTAATTGTTACATAGCCAAAAATTGCAGACTCTGCGATTTGGAAATTGTGTTTTTATAAATCGTGATTATATTGAAAATGCGATTAATTGTTCAGCCCTAGTGTACAAATACCTAGAGCAATAAGAGTTTGAGAATACTGTAGCTCATGGATCCAACAGGCTTATTCCCAACAGCTGGGCTATTTTTTTTTTTTTTTTTGTGTGTTTACCTTCTCCTGATCAGTGTATTTCTCCTGAAGCTGCCTCTTCTCAGTCTCAGCTTTGGACAGAGCCTGTCTCTGCTGCCGAGCCTCCTCCTCCAGTCCAGAAATGCGTCCTGCAACGGGCAACAAAAACTGTCAGAGTGCTATTTCAAAGAAAAGAACAGACACCATGAAAAGAATGAATGAATGCTGATGCATTGTGTAACCAAAGGCATGATATCTTGAAAAAAGTACTAAAGCATTGTCTACAACCAGCATTTTGGCCACTGACGCATGTATTTGACCTACCCATCAGGTCACTGATGGTCTCTGAGCCCTGGCTGTGCTCCCTCCGCTCTGATTCCAGCGCCGCCTGCAGGCTGATGCACTCCTTCTCCAGGCTCAGCTTGCCGCGCTCCAGCAGGCAGCATTTGTCCTGCAGCTCGCGCACGTTGGCCTCCAGCTGCTGCAGCTGCTTGCTGTTCTCCGTCTGAGCTTTGCGGAGCCGCGTCGCCGCTTCGGACTCGGCCCGCAGCAGCGTGTTGGCTTCCTCCAGCTGCAAAAGGATCCATTTTGAAGTTGACTAGGTTCAGAGCTAAACGAAGTGTAAACTACAGGATGCAAGCATGAGCTCCTATAAATCGTTGCAATGTCTCAATTTGCTTTCCATTCATTCTATGCAATATGCTAACGCAGTCAGAGCAGCTAATGTATGCACCAGTATCTAAAAAAATGTCTGGAGGACATATTACAGTCGTGTTTATTGCTCAAAGAGGTTTTGAAATGATTGCAGGCGGTATGAGCAGCTCACAAACACAGAAAATAAGAGGAAAATACTATTTAGCATGTTCCAAAACATAGTGGAGATGCACCAAGAAATCGTCTGGTTTTATCTTTAATCACTGAGGAAAATGTAATTTCTGGGAGCAGGGAACAGGAATACTGAAATAAGCAAAGCTGCTCTTTTCATCCTATTGAGCTTTCAACTTAAGCAATTTAAAATGTCAACACCCTAAACATCGGCTACATTCACACTGCAGGGAAATGCAACCCAATTACAATCTTTTCACCCCCCAAAAAAATCTGATTTGGGACACTTCTATATGGTACTAATTTGGATACGTATTGGATTTTTTTTTCAAAGCGTCCGCTATCTGAACGGTCATGTCAATACTAAGAATAGAATTTAAAATTCTTCTTCTAACATAAAAAGCCCTTAATAATCAAGCTCCATCATTTATCAGAGCTCTGATTACCCCGTATGTTCCTAACAGAGCACTTCGCTCTCAGACTGCGTTCTGTGAGCTGTGACATCATCCAGAGAAGACAGATCACCCGCTATTACCATCTAATGTAGAACAGATTACTAGATCAATGTGTGCTTCTGTGCTTTTTTGTCTCTCTTGTTGTGTCTCTGCTCTGTCTTCTGTAACCCCCAGTCGGTCGAGGCAGATGACCGTTCATACTGAGCCCGGTTCTGCCGGAGGTTTTCCTTCCCGTTAATGGGGAGTTTTCCTTTCCACTGTCGCTTCATGCATGCTCAGTATGAGGGATTGCAGCAAAGCCATGAACAATGCAGACGACTCTTCCTGTGGCTCTACGCTCTTTCAGGAGTGAATGCTGCTTGTCAAGACTTGATGCAATCTGCTGGGTTTCCTTAGACAGGAAATCTCTGACCTGTCTGTATAATCTGATTGAATTTGACTTTGTAAAGTGCCTTGAGATGACATGTTTCATGAATTGGCGCTATAAAAATAAAATTGAATTGACTGTCGCATTTTATTTTTCACGTCACTCTCCTGGCTCTCACTACACATCCACACAGAGTAGCAGCTGTTAGCGCTCCATAGAGGACCATCGTTATAACCTGTGCTGCTTACCTTAGTAGGTCTTGCTATGGTGTGGTCTTAATGTCATCGGCTCTCATTGCTCAACAGCTTGCTAATAATAACAAGGTGAGATCTCGGCCGGTGTCCTTTTTTTTTTTTTTTTTTTAAGTTTTTTTTTTTTTTAAACTAAACTTTACTGAACAGTTCTAGAAACAATTACATTCACCATTACTTCTGTAAACAGTGCGCTGCTCTGTGGCGTCTCCTTCTGTCATCTGCGCATGCCGGTGGCTTTGCGGTCTTGAACAGTTCAGACAGAAGTCTGATGGCGGTCACATTTAATAGTAGTATGAATGGCAACCTCAAAAAATCAGATTTCAACAAAAACAAAAAAACGGAATTGAACATCAAAACCTGCAGTGTGAATTTGGCCATTTTGTCTTTGCTGTAAAAGAAACCTAAAAACTCAGCAGATAGAAGCAAAAAGCTACTTTTGAGTTCTTGAAAATACAGTTTTAAGCATTAAATGTGTTTCTATTTGGAAAAATGTCAAACAAACCAATTGTAAATCTAAATACATGCAATAAAAATTTACAGTATGCCAAGTGTTTTTTCCAGCTCGTCAGACTGAAAGAATATTAAGAAAAGCAAACTAATGAAGTGAAAGGACCTGTTTCTGCAGGTGGATGTTCTTCTCGTTGGAAATATGTGAATTCTGATTTCTTTTCTTCATGTCATCCAGCTGGTCTCGAAGGCTGTTCACTGCACAAAAACAGGTCGAGCACAGACAAATGAAGTTACAGTCCTCTAGGCAGAAACTTTAAATATGCAAACCAAAAGACAAGGAAGACAGAAGGAGTCTTTATGCTTGTTCTTATTAAAACCATGTTGGGGAGCCAGCCTGATAAAATCTGAAGGTTTTACAGTGTGACCAGGTGGTGGCAGTGTTGCACACATCATCTCATAACATCCATTGCTGAGAACGGTCGTTATATTTTTAAATCGGCTGTAATAAGGAGCAGAATTAAGGATTGATAGCTGCAATCGTTGGCATGTGAATGATTTTAATAAGACTCCTGAAAGATCCCAGCATCTGCAGGGTGTGCAGTACCTTCATTCTCCAGGCAGCGCTTCCTGTCGGCCTCGTTCTCGGCCTTCCGGTGGCTCTCCAGGCTCTTGTGCTGCAGCAGGGCTTTCTCTCGCTCCAGCTGCCTCAGATTTGACTCCAGGCCCTTCCTGCTGCTCACCTGAAGGTCAGTCAGAAAGCAGGGATGGCTGCTATTCTAATCTAAAACATTATCAAAATATGCGACTCCAGATGAGGAACCTACCTCTTCCTCAAGTTCTTTGGTAATTTTTTCTAAACGGACGGTTGCAGCCCTGCAGAGAAATGCGGATAAAACGTGAGTAAATGTTTGAGCGGTTTGCACACCACAGCGGCAACATAACTAACTGCTCTTGCACCTGCATTTGTTCTCCAGATCATCTTTGACTTGTTTGTCCTTAGTCATCTGGAGCTCTAGATGGTGAAGTTTCTTCTGAAGCGCTGCCGACTGAAAAACAGAAGATCACACGTGATCCTCGAGGAATTTCTGGAAGATGCTTTTGGAGTTTCATTTGCGCACACGGCTGGAACAGACGTCTGCAGGTGTTGGCGGCAGATCACATTTAGGAGTTTGCAACGATGATTTGACCTACTGTCCAGACCTCAGTCAGTTCTGTTATTTTTTTTTCAGCATAACCCAAAAACCAAACTCACTCATAAACAATGAGGTCACCCAGGTGTTTGTTTTTTTACATTTAAAACTAAAAACTTACATTTAGACAAATGTGTTAGCACTAAAAGGCCATTAAATCCATAAAGTTTGTCGTTTCAGCTTTAATCTAGAGAGGTATTCCACCACTGTGTAATTGTGGAGTACCTCAACACTCAGTCTTAGGTCTAATCCTTTTCTCATCTTCTTTGCTGTTTATTCCAAATAAAGCACAACAGCTCCTTTTGCAAATTTGCTGATGATCTACAGATATATAATCCTATTTCATCAAACAGCTATGAGTCTATTCCAGTCTCGTTAAACTACCTCAGAGACGTGGAAACACGGTAACAGATAAGCGTCCTGGATCTCAGCAAAACCAAAACTAAAACCATCTGATTGGGGAATTTAAAACTGACATTGAACCCAGCATATACTTAATTTTAAACTACTCTGACACGAACCGGGACAAAAAAAAAGAACACCTCGTAAGGACGTCTCTAACCCAATTAATTTAAAAAAGACTTAAGAGAGTATGGCATGTTACAAAGTTAATGCCCAAATAGATCATCAAAGTGAAAATATCTGCAAAAATATTAGCCATAACTTGATTTATTATCAACATTTACAGACGAGCCGTACCATAGTTTTACCTACAGAAAAAGGAAAAGCTTGTCCTCCTCCATACAACCAGCAATCTGATCCTCCATACTTACAAGTAAAAATACTTATTATTGTTAAAGCATAATGTCACACTACTGCTACTCGTAGCAATTCCACCAAACAAATAAGAAACTGATGCCTTTTTAATCTATACACTGCAAAAACGGAACTAAAAATTAGTAATATTTTTTTTAAATCTGTCCTTGATTTGAGCAGGTTAATAAGAAGATCTGCCAATGGAATAAGACTTTTGCACTTAAAATAGGAACAACTCATCTCCATCTTATTTCAAGTGCAGGATGTCTAATTATCTTATTTCAGGGGTCAAAATACTCATTCCATTGGCAGATAATATTATTTACCTGTTTAAATCTAGGACAAAAACAAAAATTTTAAGAACATATTACTTATTTTTAGATCCGTTTTTGCAGTGTACATGTAGTATTCTTACAGGCTATAAATACTTTACTATACTATTATCTTTAAAGATGATGAGTTTGTAGGATATTCTGATTAATAATCCAATACCTCCTGTTTACCTCAGTTGTTAACGGTTTATAAATATAACAGGGAAGACCCTTGCTCTGTGCTAGTCTTCAAAACTGAAAAAGACGGGGGAACATGCCATTAAAATTAGGCCGATGCATCTTGATGTTTATAAACCAGAAAAGGCCTAAAAGAAAATAGCTTCTTGCTCATTTTTACAATTGGCAATTCATAAAAGTTGGAGAAAAACCAGGAAACGTGACAAACACGGCTGGGCAAGGACCCATAATTCGTCTCATCATCACACACGATGAAGCGAATGGTGATGAAGGCAAGACCTGTAAAACTCACAGTTGGAGAGCAGAAGCAAAGAGTTGCATCTGTGGCTCATCAAACCTCCATAACAACCATTAGACGTTATTTACATGCCAACTGGTTGTTTGGGAGGCTAGCCAGAGAAAAAGCTTGTTCCGTCTTACCATCACAAATCTAACAAATGGGGAAGTTTGCTAAACGCTTTGACTGGAATTGTGTCCTGTGATACTCTTATATACGCAGCAAATAATTACAGAAGATTAACTCCATAAATGGGAGTGGATTTTCCATTCTCATGTTATTAATCTCATGTAAAAGGCTACGTTAATAAAATGTCAAAGCCGTCACACTACATGCAGGGGGAAACCAATAAAACTTTCTAACAAACTGTTTATTTTTGCTGGTCATGGTTCCTTTTAAAAGTCCATGTAATGTTTTTATGGCACCAAATGGATATATGCATTTGGACATGCAAGATAAAGGCTGCACTTTGATCCCTAGAGGACCGGTGGCCTGCCTGCTGTTTAGGGCTGTATAGGTGGGTATAGACAGGTAATCACTAAAACCAGCAGTGACTGAGATCTGTGCCGGTAATGGTGAACTCTGATGTCTGAAATATGAGGAAGTAACCACCGCACATGACTCGAAGGCACATACCTGTATGTGAGATACTAATAAAAATTATTTGGTGTCACTAGACAGTCCCAGAAAACTTTCATTGGCCATTACCATTTATATATATGACCTAAAAGCTGGATTAAGGGTTGCAACATAAACAGATGCTATTTCTATGTCAATAACATGACAATGTTTATTATGCTTTTCCTTTTGGGTGCAATCAACTTGTCAAATAATAAAGTGCAAAAAAGTAATTTGATTATTTTAAACCTAATGTTACTGAAATAAAGTTTTGATCATCATTAATTACCCATTAATTCAACCTCAGTAAGGGGTAAATGAGCATTAGCCTTCGTTGGCTGGCTTCCTGTCGGTTACAGGATTGATTTTTATGGTTTTAAGGTTCTGAAAGGTCTGACCACGTGTTATCTGCTCACCCTTCTACCTCACGTATTTTATTAACCATGGAGGTCCAATAACCAAATGGTTTTAAATGTTCAAGATCTAACAGAAACAAGTGACCATTCCTCTGCAGTCACTACTTCTGCTTTGTGAAATTGCTCATCTTCCGATATAAAGACCCACTCAAAGCTTCTAAACAATTTTACCTTTTATGTTTTTATATAAATATATTATTTAATTTATTACCACATCTTACAACTTAATTTTACCACTTAGTCTAATTTGATTCCATGGATTTTTCACCAAGTGGCTTAATTGTCTAATGATGTATTTTATTACTCTTGTCTAATCATTGTTTTGCAGCAAGTTCTGTTTAATTAAAGTGCCACAAAAAAGTCAGTTGTACTTTAAACTGCTCTTAATGGTAAAATAAAACTAGATTTTATTGCGATCACCTTCTTTCAGCTGTTTTTAATAAACTTAGTGATTAAATGAGTCCGATCTTAAACCAACTGCTTTGCTGCAGTTTCTCAGGACTGAGAGGACTGAGATTATCTCAGACTGAAAGCCGCTTAAGCTTTACTTAACAAACCCAACAAATAACACTGAAATTCTAACTAAGTGCAAATAAATTATGGGATAATAGAAAGAAATCCCCTACTGAGATTCATTGTGATTTAAATGTTTTATTCAATGAATCTAAAAACCACTGTAGAAATTGTTATACAGGTATATCTGATTCAAATATGAAAACTTTGATTTATTTACGTAATTCAATCTAAAAAGTTTAACTCCCATCCTACAGATTAATTAGAGCATAATGTGAATTTCAGTTGACTTGAACAATTAATGTTTATGACAAGTGAAAACCCAAAAATGCATTGCTCATTAAATTAAAATACTAATTCAGATCATTTAAAGGATTTTTAATACATAAATATCTGTCTAGTTAAGAGTATAACCATGTACTGTACAGTGAATACAAGCAGAACTAGGTTGGGCCTCTTTTTGCATAAAATACTGCATCAATGCAGCGTGACATGGATGCAAACAGCCTGTGGCTCTGCTGACGAGGTAATGGAGCCCCAAGCATCATAAACAGGCTATCAGTGTTGCACCCAAAATATTTTTAGGCCGCTTCTGGACATGTTAAAAACTAAAAGCCTACTAATAATTTGTCTTTTCGTTTTAAGGCCTGTTAAAAAACATACGATTTCAAACCCTTTTTATCAAAGTTAAAGTCACCGAGTGTTTGCACGTATTTACCTCTCCTTTGGAAGTATCATTAGCCACTGAGGAATTGTTGGCAGAGCTTAATAACCTGAGAGGAGAAAAGAACCAGAATCACATGCGGTCAAAACTGGAGGCAGGTTTCTAAAACAATTAGAGACAACGGGGAGAGAACGAGGAGGATTTACTGGTCCTCTTTGAAGTAGGTGAAGCCAACAAATGGCAGCTGATTTCCGACGAAAGCCTTAGGTGTGGGGAATGTTTCGACGTCGCCTTTGTCATCTTCGATCTCGTCAAAATTACTGGTGTCTATGTCGCTGCTCAGCTCCGGGACCACAGGGGCGACAGCTGATCAGAGAGAAGGGAGAGGAAAAAATACATGAAACTGTTGGAAAAGTACATTTATCCATTGGACTTCTGTGTGCAGCAGAACAAGGCTTGTAACATTTACTATCCCTGATGGTGTCAAACGTCCACTGGTCGTTCTTGAAGAATGGGTGGCGCTTGATTTCCTCCACTCCGTTTCTGCCCAACCGCACGTCCCTAAAAAAACAAAAAAAAAAAACATCAAAAACATGACGTTAAATCTTGGTACGTATTTTACATCATGAAGCACAGAGGACGGATAGTTCCCTACCTGTCAGTCAGGAAGGCACAGATTATACTCTTGGCATCTTTGGAGATCTCCACATCATCAGGAAAGTTAAGGGAGTTCTTGTGGTCCATGATCTTACTGTAAGTTCCCACCAAAGAGTCGGCATAGAACGGCGTGTCGCCTGAAACAGAGTGATTGATAATGAAACAGACTTCCTTTATAAAATATGAATGAGTTGACGAAAAGGATTACTCACCCACAAGCATTTCGAAAATGAAGACGCCTACGGACCACCAGTCGCATTCCCTCCCGTAATACCCATCTCCGCCCTGAGACTTCAGCACCTCTGGAGAGATGTAGTCTGGGGTGCCGACAGCTGTGTCGCAGTGGACCATCCCCGTCTGCAACACGCATCCAAAAACAACTGTTAGCGTAAACAGAACTGGGAATGGGAACTAAATCAGACAGCTGACAGATATTTGTCGACACCTTCGGATTTTCATCTTTTAAGTAAAATACCAAATGCTTTGGGAACCCTGGGAACTCTAATATGATTGGCTGACGAACAAGGAAGTAAACAGGGACTACGCTCTGAACCAAAGTCGTTCTGGACCGTACCTCTAGGTTTGACAGGAGAAAACCTCGATAAAGACGCCGTTGACGGAGAGGACCGATTGTTTATAGGGAACGTTACTTCCATCCCGGGTGACAAATGAGAATGATTTAGGTTGATTTTGCAGTAAATTTCTCACTTATTATTTTAAATAACAGGTTAAAACATTGAAACGGCATAGTTTAAAGCCAAGGGGGTGAATATTTTTGCAAGGCACGGTAAGTAATGAGACGTGAGTTTTTTTTAATCTCTAAACAACACACAGTAAAAGCACTCAATAATATTTTGGAATTTATTGATGTTTTCGTGGATCGAATTGCGGAGAAAATAGTAAAACAAACAATCCCTACAATACCGTCTGTTTTTGGCGTCGTCAGACATTATTAATAGAAATTTATCATTGTCACCATAAATCAAAATAGTTTTTCAGGACAACAATAAACGACAAATGCCAATCCCTGGCCAGTACACGAACATGATCATCACCAGCAGACTGACATTTCTCCACTGAAAAATATTTGTATAAGTGTTTGTTTCAGAAACTGTATTTTGGATTATAACTAGTTGTTAGCCATAGTCATCAAAATTGGGAGAAATCAATGCTTGAAAAATAAAACTGTTTTGAATCTATAGGAGCACTCTTTAAATGATTGAAATACATAATTGAATTGAATGATTTACCAATTCATTTAGATGCAATTGAAGACATTAGTTGATAGAGGTCCTGTGTTTTGACCACATCAGTGATCACTAGGTTCCTTTCTCTGTCCTCGCGGCTTTAATAAAGCTTTCAAATTGTCTAGTTTTCTTAAAGATGACTATGAAGTGTTTCAGCTTTTCTATTTGCGATCCATTGATTTTTGCCATTTAAGAATTGAACATGTCATAAATAAAAACACTAATCCAATTTCTGCCTGTTTACTTCACTGCAAAAACAGACTAAACTAAACTAAAAATAAGTTAAAATTTTCTTGAAATTAGTGTATTTGTATTTTATTTCAGTAGGTAGATAAGATAATCTGCCAATTGAATAAGATTTTTGCACTTAAAATAGGAAGAACTCATCTCCATCAACTTATTTGAAGTGCATTATATCTAATGATCTGATTTTAGGGGTAAAATTACTCTTTCCATTGGCAGATAATCTTATTTTCCTGTTGAAATCAAGGACAAATACACTCTTTTCAAGAAAATTTTACTTATTTTTAGTTTTGTTTTTGCAGTGTTGCCAAATGAGACCTGCTTTTGATTTTATTGCAAAGTCATCTTAAACAGTATCTCTGGATCTCTGACTCGTGTGGCTTGAGGAACAGAAAGGCGTCGGTGAAGGAGGCGTCATGCTTTGTAAGCAGCCGTCTGACTCACAGAGTCCATCTTCATGCAGGTGCCGAAGTCGGCCAGCTTCAGGTGTCCCAGCCTGTCCAGCAGCATGTTGTCTGGTTTGACGTCACGGTGGATGAAGCCCATGGAGTGGATGGAGTCCAGAGCCATCACCACCTCCGCCGCGTAGAACTTGGCCCATTTCTCCGGCATGTCGTAGGTGCTGGTGAGGTTGACCAGGTCCCCTCCCGGCATGTACTCCATCACCATGTAGAGGTAGTGCTCATCTTGGAAGGCACAGCACAACTAAACAGCAAAAGGGTCAAACAGATCCAGAAAAAACAAAAACTCCTATGAGCTTTAAAAAAAATCTTTGTTACGGAGTCAATATTGTGAACATTTCGCACCTGTACAACCCAGGGACTGTTGGCGAAGGCCATGATGTCTCTTTCTTCCCAGAAGAACGCAGAGTCAGAGCGCTTGATCATCTCAAACTTGCTCAGCAGCTTCATGGCGTAGACTTTCCGTGAGGGTTTGTGTCGGACCTGAACCGTCACAATTAGAAGAACCTCAAACTAGGCATTCTGCACATTTGAAATAAATGTCTGCATAATAATTGTAAATTTCTGAGGACAAAACATTCAAGTTGACCTGTTTGAGTAGACGTCTTGAGGCTTGGTGGGTAAAAAAAAAAAAATCACAAAGCAATGTTTGCAAGGAGTGTGGTGTTGTGACACTGTTATGCCAACAGGTGGACCAACTTAGATCAGATCTATTTCAAAGGCATAAAAGTTGGAGCCTCCTGTAATGTCTGCAGGTTCTTTAAAGCACAGTTTGTGAACACTGGTAAGTGTATTTCATGTCTAAAGGAAAGAAAACATGTTTTTGGGCTACAGACCTCGTTCAAACAGAAACTGAAGTTCAAAGGGCTGTGAATGCCCCCCCCCCAACAGTGTTGCTCTGTGGTCCAAAGTCCTTTTGAATGTAAATTCAGAATTTCATTTGGGAACTCCTCTGAGTGAAAAGACACCAAATCCACGCTGCTTCTGGTCTGTAACTACAGGACTGTCTCAGAAAAATTAGAATATTGTGATAAAGTTCTTTATTTTCTGTAATGCAATTAAAAAACATGAAATGTCATACATTCTGGATTCATTACAAATCAACTGAAATATCGCAAGCCTTTTATTGTTTTAATATCGCTGATTATGGCTTACATCTTAAGAAACCCAAATATCCTATCTCAAAATATTAGAATATCGTGAAAAAGTATACTAGTAGGCTATTCAGCTAACCACTTGAATCGTCTAATTAACTCGAAAAACAATAAAAAGCTTGCGATATTTCAGTTGATTTGTAATGAATCCAGAATGTATGACATTTCATGTTTTTTAATAGCATTACAGAAAATAAAGAACTTTATCACAATATTCTAATTTTCTGAGACAGTCCTGTATACGGTGCACATATTCTACAGTGCAAGGATTAGGTTTCCACATTTCTGCAATAAAATTTTTTTATTAGTCTGATTTAATATTCTAATTAGTGGTCCCCAGATCAGGTTTAATGCTGCCAATTCTGATACCGACCACTCACCATGAGTGTCGATCACAGATACCGACCACATGGATTGGTTGTACATTTTTTGATTAGTTGTAAGTGCTACTGGCTATATGATCTGGAAAAAAATAACTGCAAAATCACCTTAATTTAGACAAAAACATGGTTTTATATCAATCCTAATCATTGGTTTGAATCTCATACTTTTTGTTCATAGTTTATGGATTTTCCTTATTATCTGGACCTGGAGGCCTACATCCTTGTTTAACAACTGGTTTCTCTTCACAGACACCGTTCCTTTATTCCTCTCAAACCAACGTTCCTTTCTGTCCAGGATGAGAACATCTTTAACCCTGAAACAGTGACCACTGGCCTCCAGATGAGCGTAGACCGCAGAAAGATCATGTTGCTCTTCTGTGTTGTGACCAGTTTTGATTGTTACACTTAAACTTGTTAATCCACCATGCAAAGGCCCTGCTTACATGGCTGAGTTTAACTACAACTCTACAGACTGAAGGAGTCTCTTGGAGAAGAGAGGAAACATTTCAACAAAGAAGAACCTATCCAGAGAAACGATCAAATTCTCTTTTTTTTCTAACCGGATTGCTGCGATGCTTCAGGACATTTCTACTCATAGTTCTCATGCGACGTCAGATATCCGGGCCATGTTGTTAGGTAGAATCGCTTTTAAAAACAGCTGTGTAGTTTATTTTATGTTTTTAAAGCTTGCAACGGTTAGTTAATGTTGGGTAAAGGGATGTTTCATACAGGCAGACGGTTCGGTAAAGCTCAGTTTTCACTACATCCAAAAATCAGAAAATACCAAGGACACAAGGATCAATCATAGAAAACAAGAATCTGCTGCCAACACTTTTACTCCAGTAACTATCTGGAGTAAATATATCTGTTCAGGATTTAATACGTCTCTGCTGTGATTAACTTTGGTACGCTGTACTAAACACTGGCTCTGCCTGCGTACTCCCCTACTGTTCATTGTAAAATTGAGCTTTAGTTGCATCGGCACGCTTCAGAATGTTCTAGTCATCAGTGTTGATAATGTGCTACTGGCATCATGATGGTTTAGTGGTTCACAATGTCACCTCACAACAATGTGCTGGGTTCTAGCCCCGAGCTTATATAGACACAATGAGTCTACTATACTTAGAGAAATATCAGTGATATGTACTGCAGCATTAGCCATATTAGCTTAGCTAATGTAGCCTGTATCTGCAAATATGTACGTGTATGTTACTGTAATTACTTACTGTGTCAGTCACCAGAACCTTTGTGATTCACATCAACGGTTCAGGACGTCTACTACAAAGTCGTTAAATACCGACTGTAGTCGTCCAAAGATTTCAGGCCATGATGCTCCCCCATAGTGTAGCCATTCAAAGTGTTCACTAAACAATTAGCTCGTCATAGTAAGATACCGGAGCCAGTTTGTCTGAGACATCTGACATTTATCCACATCTACCTCATACGGGTCAATCCCGACAGCGGCGATTTTGTGGCTGTATCGTTCTCTTGCACATTGGTCAAGAGTATCTATGTACTTTCTTCTGGTTTGCCTGGAAGCCATGATGGTTGTGGTTGCCTCGCGCCGCGTTTGCCTACCAACATGGCGGTTTATGGTCGGGGATCACTTCCGTTTAGACGTGTGGGAACTATATTTAAACGTTTCTATTGTTCTGTGCCTGCCCGCATAGACCAGGGCAGAAGAATAGGTACAGAGGAAAAAGAGAATACTCCCGTACATGACACTGGATCCTGAAGCCTGAGCCTTGTGGTAGACACCACCTGGTTAAAGCCTGACTTTTATTTATGTTGTGATTATTGTAGTCCAGGTGTTCAGCGGATCAATACTCACCAACTGTACTTCACCGAACGCCCCTCGACCGATGATTTTAACCTTTTCAAAGTCTTCAGACTTCATCTGAAGATTTCGAAGCTCCCCGATAACGTTCTCATCTGAATTGAAAGTTTACAGAGGGTTTAGATCAAATCTTCAAATTAGAACGTTCAGTTGGAGATTTACACCAAGGAAATGTAAAAAGAAAATAAATAAATACTCACATCTGTTCAAGAACGTTTCGATGTTCTTGTTCTTGCGTAGTGCCGGGTAGTCCAGATCCAAGACCAGCGCGTTTATGGAGTCCTGAAAAAACATATTGGCAACAATCAGCCTGGCAGCACAGCAGCTAATAGCAACAAGTAAAAAAAAAAAAAAGAAAGAAGGCAGAACATATTTTGAAACAGTTAACAGTGAGTTTCTTCTCCATTTTTCCTCCTCCTGACAGTTTTAAACCAAATAGCCGGTGACTCACCAGCCTCGATGGAGACGTGAGCAGCTGAGTGGTTACATAACAAAAACCAGAAAACATGAAGTAACGTCATGCTGCGAAGTGCGAAACATGACCAATCACTTCTGGGCTCTTTTCATCCTAAATGTGTGGGAACCTTCATAACACCTGCAGCGCACCACATCCTGAGCAACGGCTCGGGCCACCCGTCGGCGACCGCCGTCCCCGAGCAGAGTTTACTCTCTGTGTTCTCGTCTCTGAGCAAAAACCAAAACAGTTCAGCTCCAGTGATGGTCTGTATAAAAGTGAGCAGCTTCTACCACGAAGCGCCTCACACCCAAACAGAAGCTGCACGCAGAGAGAAAAAACGCCTCGCCGAAGGCTGAGGGAGAGGAGGTGACTAATTCCTCCGTCTGTCTGCTTCGGCCCGTCTTCGATTGATGAGCACGTTTGTCTGGTCATAAGCTTTTATGAAAAACAGTCCAATCTGGGTGAGATGAGTCCCCTCAGCGCAGCACAGAGCTTTGATTATTTGATTAGAAAAACTGATACTTTTAACAGCGTTCTTACTCGTTATAGGCCTAAAACGTCAAGATGTCTCAGTCCTCTTGACCGGTTTTAACTTAGAAATGATAAATACTTATTTTTCAAACAAAACGTTTCAAATGTTTTACCTGAAACATTTAAAATGGCAGTACATTTTGTTTAAAACTCTGATAGCTTCTCCCAGAAAAATGAAAACGGGCTTTCACTGGCCGTTTCAGCAGGATAGTGATTAAAAACAAGTGGTCAAATCAAAACAGAAACGCTTCCTCTGTGTTGGCCCCAACACTGGGGAACGCTGCTGGAGACTAAGTGGAGTACTACGGGCAAAAAGGGAGTTTAAAGAATCAACACCAGCGGTGGCAAATGGCATTGCACCATTGATTTAATTAAAAATCTAATTTTTAAAATCACCCATTTTTTAAGGCTTGGTGTTTTGGTGAGTTCTTGTCTAAAAGCAGCTTCAGCAAGAGTCTGATTTCCTCAGTGCTTTAACGTGATGATTGTCAGTTCATCAAGATCCATCCCCTCATCTCACCTTAAAAAGCCTTTTTAAAAGAGTTTATATAAAAAGAGAGAAAACAACAAGCTGGTTGTCCTGTTCGCAGGATCGGGGAAGGACAGAGGAAGCTAATCCTTAGCTAGATGGAAATAAAAGAAAGAACAACATTTTAAAGACACCTTGAAATCTTTACCCATGAGTTTTAGGTTCATTATCAGCCGGACAACCAGAGATCAGTAAGTAAGTCCACAAACTGGAGCAGCTGTAGTTTGAATTTTCAGAGTAAAAACAGAGAAGGAGCAGGAGAAAGATGCGTGTCTACGCAGGCAGGGCTTAAAAATGTTCAGTCTCCAGGTAAAAATCTCTGGGATTGACGGCATTGTCACTTCTGTAATTTAGTGCAGCCACTTCATGCAAGAGTGAGGTTTGCAACCGTGCTGCCGCTGAAGCCGGGGGTAATCTGAGGACGCTATTAAACAAGAGTGATGTTAGTCTCTAATCGCCACATTGTGTAATAATAAGGAAGCCATCTATCAACTCCTGGCAGCCGTGCCTTCCTGAATGGCCCAGTTTGAGGCTTCGAGTCGACCGGGACCAAAAATCTGCCCCCGTGCTGGAAATGCTTTGGCTTTGTAGGACAAACCCTCTTTAACTCTAACTTCCTTTGATACAGTTTCCTCATCTTTCTCTCCCCGTCTTATCTCACTCTTCCTGCTCTCTCCTTCGCTCTCTGCTCGGCTGGAGTTGGCCAGCGGTGAGCCAAGCTGCGCTCTCAGTTTCCTCATCTCAGCATCACTTCCCCATTAAAGGACTTACCTCACACTAAACTGCTATTTAAGGACAAAAACACACACACACGCGCGCGCACCACAGGGAAGTTACCAAGAGTCGGCGCGCACAAACATGCATGCATGCGCGAGGATCTCCCAATGAGCGTGGGCAATACAGGAAACGATCCACCCCACCCCGGGGCCCTCAGATAATCTCACTGTGTCATGAAGCTGATCTCTGCCTGCAAGTCATTTCCTCTGAAGCGGCACAATTCGGCTGCAGCTAAAAAAAAGGAAAAAGGAGGGAAAAAAACTGTATTATGGGTGTATGATCTGGACCCGTTTGCCAACAGAAATTAGCCACGGATAAAGTGGCGTCTTGTGAAAATGCCTGCCTAAGAAAATGGTTTTTCTTAGGTCATGGGGTGAACGGGCCAACTTCCCCTCCATCAGCTGAGCGGTGATGAGCAGCTCGGATGCGGCGCGCGTCGAAAAACGTCAAAACCGAGAGCGGAAAAAAAGTCCTCCTCTTCCTGTTTGCGAGGGAACCGCCGGCTTTCCTTTGATGCTCTTCATCTTTCTGAGTTCGGCAACAATCTGATCTGAAGGTCAAGTACAAAATGTTCCTTCAAAGCACTTCTTTGGGGTTGCTTCGCTCAAGTTTACTCTTAGTTTTTGCAGCGTATAAAAAGCAAAAATAACAGATGAATCTATCAGCCTGTGGGTTTTTTTTTATGTTTTATTTTATGAACCTCCACCTGAGGACACTTTTAGTCGTTATTTATCCAGGATTGTGCAACTTTTTGCCCGACCGGACAGCTGCGGGGGTAAGTTGAGCTCTCAGAAGTAACAAGCCTCCCTTTCTTTTGGTGAATCGGGCACAAGGAAGTTTATTTAGACCCCAGACTTCTGCTGTTTAGAACAAAATGAACTATTTACAGAACGGTTTTAAAAGTGGATTGCTTCTGCATTCATGAGAAACTTCAACTTCAATCAACCTTTACGTTTGCATGATGTGCAATTTATATTTAATCGCTGGACTTTTAGCGCTCAGTGGGCCGCTTTACCATGATTAAACGAGATTGAGTATTGGGATGGAGTTTTACGCTATGTACCGTTTTAAAACAAAATTAGCATTTTAAAATCGGCTGTGTTTAAAACACCAAGTTTCAGAAGCAAGCCTCTCGGATGCTCTGTGAAGCAGGGATATTGCAACCACCAAAAAGCACAGAGGGTTAAAAACGAAAGCTCTTTGAAGCGGCTTTTATTTTAAGTACATGCGAGTTCTCTGTCACTAGCTGCCCATCAGCTAATGTAAGATTTTTATGAGCCATTAACAGCCCATAATCCACAAGCTACAAACTTCTCTAACTAATTCAGCTCACAGTAAAACAAAGGCAGCAGCTGCCGCCTGTAGCTGCCACACCGGGGGAGGCAGGTGTTAGAAAGATGAAATCTGCAGCTTCGGCTTGTCCTTCCTGGCGGTTTTTGAGCAATTTACACCTTGGGACACGTGATCAAAACAAGTCGATGCGGGCTGGACGTGTTTGGATCGTCGAGCAACGACGGCACAAACGCCGAGCTGAATAATGGATGGGATCGGTGACTCATGTGTCCTAATTGCCCCATTATCGACTTGAACGGTCCTATTAGTGTGATTGTTCTGACTGCAATTTATAAGCCTGTTACTTCCAACCATGTTCAGAACTGAAAAAAGCCTTTTGGACGACAGGCGAAACATGAGAAGTCCAGTTCCCTTCTACTGAAGCACTTAGGATCCGGCTTATATAAACAGTTTTGATTCGGCATGCACGCGAGCTCTTTAAGAAACCAGTTTCATTGTGGAAAATATAAATTGTAAACATCTTTGTTTGGAGACCTAACTTCAGCAGCTCTAGAGAGCAGGTCCAAATCAGTTTGCTGCACGGGAAGAAAATAAATGATGCTCATGTTTTCTGCATAAAACATAACATCTAGCTCTACGCACCGTTGCACTGATAGATGCCGTGTTGTTTGCCGTTCCAGTAAAGTGAGAAAATAAAAAAAATGCATTACAAATGAGTTTAATCCAAGAAGAGGGAGAAGAGGAGACAACCGTTTTCTGTAAAATCTCAGGATTAACAAAGATGTCAGTGGTTGTAATTAATCTGCTGCGGGGGACACTTGAAAGCGACCGCACACGGCCGCCTCTGATCTGCGCTGCTGGAAAACACCTACGAGGCTCCGGGGGGAACATTTCATCGCTTCGGAGTCAAACGTGTCTATTTATAAATATTAAATAACTGGCTAGCGTCTGGGGAGGAGTGGAGCCGATTCAACAACTTAAACTTTAATAAATCTCCCTGACAGCATCTGGATTTATCCCACTCAGATCATTGATCAGCTGGAGACCAGAGTAAGAAGAAAAAAAACAAAAAAGATTGGTAAAATTATGAATGATTTGTTAAAATCGACCAAATTCAAGCTTGTGCATCTTAAGGAAAAGGTTTATATTAGTGGAACAGAAAGCCAAAACAACACATAACGCTCCAGAAGTTGTTGGGCGCGAGCTTTTTGGAGTCAGCCTACAGTACAGTGAGAAGATGAGCTCACATGACGCTGGATCCAAGAGAACAGAAGTTTCTAACAAAGCAAAGCTCTTGATTTACAGGCACGGCTACGTTCCAACTAGTGTTGCACCGATACCGATACCAGTATGGGATGGGGCCCTAATCCAGCACTAAAGTGGTGGTATCGGCGAGTACCATCAAATAGGGCACCGATACCATTTTGATGTTTGTATGTCACTTGAACGCAGCCTTCTCTCTCCCGACTAGTGTTATACATGTTATATAAGTTCATGAAAGTTGCACTAATTGGGCATTTGAGAGCCAAAACTCAGGGTTTAAAAGAGATTATTCAATTATTAATGTAATCTTACTATCTTACTGTTGCACTACTATTACACATGTTATAATTTTACAAATGTTGCACCATTTTGGCCTTTGAGACCTAAACGTTTATTCAACTATTGTCACCCATTCCAGGTAGGCAATAAAAAGTTCTACTACCCTAAGTAGTATGCAGTTCTTCATATATACATACACACATCAGTTTCAAACAGATGGTATCCGTATCGGCCAATACTGCACAGCCAGGTATCGGGGCCAAAAAAATGGCATCGGCGCAACACTAGTTCCAACCCTTGCCTACGACGCCTTTATTACCAAAAGAGGGAGATCCTGGATGGAGCAGCGCAAATGAACCACCGCTGAGCTAAGCATTAGAGAAAAGGAGAACGGCTCAGTGATCTAGGAGACGCCTCGGTAAAGGTGAAGCTCCTCTGCATTGGAAGGAGTCAGCTGAGCGGGTTCGAGCCTCTGACCAGGACTCTTCCTGTAGACGTCTTCCAGAGACGTCCCCACTAGGAGGAGAGACCGGAGAGACGACACACATCTCTTCAAGGCCAGAAGCAGCTTTGTATTCCCCCAGATCGAAGCTGGGTGCTCCTGAAGGGACGTGTAGTTTTTTGGGTTTTTTTGGGGTGATCGTCGCGTTTGTTTTCTTTTATCGTGGAATAGTACCAACAAGTCTGTCTGGGTCTGTATGCTCCAAGCTTAACGTCTGGGGAAAAAAAAAAAAAAAGAAAAAAAAAAAGAGAGGTGAGAAGTAACTCGGGCCGCAAATCTCAAATCCTAATTAAAGCCATATGATCCGCCACCTTTTTCAGTCCGTATCCTGCAATAAAATGCCAAGCACAAAAACCCCAGTCTGTGCTCAGGAAAGCCATCTACTTATCCACAGCACAAGGTCCCGAACAAATTACTGTTGATACGGGTAATTAAAACGTAGGCAGCAAGCTCTTTCAGCACAGAGTCGCAAATCTCACGGAAGGCATGTTAACAACCCGGCCTTAGTATCTCCCCCGAGCTAATAGAGGAGTATATATATCTTATCAGAGCGAGAGTGTGTGCATCTTTCAGATGGGTGCTTATCTTTTGTTATACCGTCCATCCAGCTAGCTGGTTATGGCCTGTTGCTTAGCAGCTCCAAAACAACAACAAAAAAAAGAAAACTACAAAGAAGAGGCAGGCAGGAATCTAATAGGAGCTCCTTTTTCTGCACGTTCTGGTCTTAATATTAACGTTGACATTGCCTGCTTCCGCTCTCCACCACCCTGTAGAGAATAATGCAGATAATGCATGTCGGGAATGCAACGTTATTAAAGCTAAAAGAGAAAAAAATCAAACATCCCAACCATGCACCGTCAGCATTGGATGACAGCCGCTTCGCGTCCCCTTGTACTCGTCTCATCAGGCATGTGGAACAACGATGGGGGGAAAACAAGCAGAACCCCTGCTCTGGGCTTTAAAAGGATCGAAGAGAAAGTTAATGTTTTGATTAAATTCCAGCAATCTTAAAAATAGTCCCGCAGATAAACGGCAGACGGTGCAGAGCCAGGGCACGGTGCCAGGCAGGGCCAATAAACTCTCCGGCACGGACACGAGAGCAGGAATCCTGGGCCTCGCAAATAGCGCAGTTAACGTCCCCCGTGGGGAATAACAAGAGCATGTCTTATTCATGCCTCTGACAGATTTCCGTCCCATGCTCCTGTGCCCTTCACTTTTTTTTGGCACCCGGGCCTTATTATTATGAAACATACCGAGAAAGGTGCCAGAGAGACGGCGACAATGTGAAAGTTCCTGCAGCGTGCCCAAAACTGCTTCCACTGACCAGAGTAATCTATGCTAACGATACATTATGCAACCTGAAATGTGTGGGTGATACCACGACCAGAGGAGGAGACGCATGCAGCAGCAATCCACATGATTCAGGCACACATTTTTTTTTTATAGCTACATTTAAATACAGCAAACTTAACGGGGACATATCATGCAAAAATGTACTTTTGTAGTCCTTAGATACATGTTGTGTCCTTGGAGCCTCTAGGAGGGCAGAAACGTTTCATTTAGCCTGTCCAGGAACTGCCTACATAACCTTACATTCTGTCTGCACTGCAAAAGCAGAACTTAAGATAAGTAAAATGTTCTTAAAATGAGTGTATATGTCCTTGATTTGAGTAGGTAAATAAGAAGATTTGCCAATGGAATAAGATTTCTGCACTTAAAATGGGAACAACTCATCTCCATCATCTTATTTCGAGTGCTGGATGTCTAATTATATTATTTTAGGGGTCAAAATACTCTCATTCCATTGGCAAAAAAATTTATTTACCTGTTCAAATCAAGGACAAATCAACTCATTTTAAGAATATTTAACTTATTTTTAGATCCGTTTTTGCAGTGTGGGTCATATTTTCCCAATCTGTTCAGTTTTATATTTCATTTTTTGAACAATTACGTCACAGTATTTGCAGCAGAACTGCCAAACAAGGTCATGGACTTCCAGCTTACCAATTTCGCGAATCTGCCATTTTTTTTTTTATTGCCGATGAAGGATGGCGAAGCTACAAGTGTATAAGTGAAGATTTTTGGTTGTTGTCGTGTATTAACCCACATAATTTATTACACCGTCCCTAAGCATACTACAAAAATAGCCGAACAGGGCGGAGAGGAACGCTTTGTGACTCAAACGCCTTATTTGCCGCCTCAGAAAAGGGGGGAAAAGAGCAACAATAACCAGGAATTCAGACCAAAGCACTGCAGCTCCACAACTGAATGATTTACACTGCAAAAAGGGAACTAAAAGTAAGTAAAATTTTCTTGAAATCAGTGTATTTATCCTTGATTTGAGCAGCTAAATAAGACTATTTGCCAATGGAATGAGTATTCTTACTCCTAAAATAAGGTTATTAGCTATTCTGCACTTGAATTAAGGTGGTGGAGATGAATTGTTATTATTTTAAGTGCAAAAATCTTATTCTATTAACAAATAGTCTTATTTAGCTGCTCAAATCAAGGAAAAATACTCTAATGTCAAGAAAATTTTACTTATTTTTAGTTCCCTTTTTGCCATGTAAAGATAAAAAGGCATTAAATAGCACAATACGGGAGTTAATATTTCCACTGTTGGTCCATCTTCCTAATTATTAATAATTATTGTGTAGACTACTGGACATTGCTCTGCTTGGAGTTGATCACAGTTTGCTCCCGTTTATCCACCTGCGTGTTGAGAACTGGCCCCGGATTCTCAATACGGTTTAGATCTGATGATCTCACCGGACACTTAAATCACTTTTGCCTTTGGACGCGGTGCTGCACTGAACTGAAACATACAGCGACCGTCACCAGCGTGATCCTGGATTGTTGAGAGACGTTGACCTTGATCCAACTCTTTCTTCATGGGGGAGACCAAAAACTGGGAGGAAGCCCACGCCTTCGCATGAGAAGCAACCCTGCACATGGACCGTATCAGGGTGCAGAACTGCTGGAACCATAGTAGCATCTCATCTTTTTATTTTTCTCCTGAGCAACGATTTACAAAATGTCTCGAGCAATCAGAAAGTGGATCTGTCATATAAAATGACTTTAAACAACTCTTCTGCTGTCCATCCTTCTTTTGCAGAACTTCAGTCGGCCCCTGATGGTTATTTTCTGGACAGGAGTGACTTCTTTGTGGACATTTTTATTCCAAAGCTAGCGTCCAAAACACTATTATTGAACGTGTATTAAAAAAAAAACACTGGGTGGCAACGATATTCTGCAGTCCTAACTAGTCTCAGTAAAAAGAAAAGAATTCTTCATTTTCATTCTGTGATTTTATTTCACTGTAAAAGCTTTTGCATGCAGAGATTCATCCCCATCATGATCTAAATCAACTCAGATCAAATATTCTGCAGAATCTTTCCAACTTCAGGAAATAACGTGATTACAGTTGTCAGTTTAATCTACTGTTATATTAACAATGTCAAAGCATTTAGGTCACATCCTTTAAGCTGTTTTGTGACTGTATTAAAGCCAGAATTTTTTTTACTTTTTTTGTAAATAAAAAGAAACCTCTGAGATAACTACAGCGATTAAACTGTGCTTGGTTTCGCTTTCCGTCGTCAGACATGAACGTGGCTAATTTTCACATAAATATTAGTATTGCCGCAGACTGTGTGAGTTACGGCTGCCTGATTCCACGGTGCAAGCCGGAGCTCGACAGAGTTCACACAAACGTTCTTGTTTGGGTTCCTTAAAGGAAACGAAAGCCGTAGGAACTCACTGACAATCCCAAGCTGTTCGGTAATGCACGGTATTGTTCTAACGCTGCTGCTGGCTGCACAATGCGGCTTGTTGTCGCTAAGATCAACTGAATAATGTGTCTGTTAGTGAAAATGAATGCAAAAGTCCCTGAATCAGTGCATGAGTGTGTGTAGGAGGTTGTGTTTCACCATTGGGTTGTGATGGAGAGATAAAACAGAGGCCAGATGGATAAAGTGGTGTGAATGTGTGGGAGGCTTCTGTTCTCCTCTGCTCTCTTCGCTCCCCCCTTTTAAACTAAAAATAAGACTCGGGTATCAAACTCTTCAAGATGGTATCAAACCAGAAGGTGAGAACTCTCATGGAGAAATCCAGCGGCAGGGAACAACGCAGTCAGTTAGCGTTGATGGCGGGGGACGTTTTAACATTTAGCGCTTAACAGCTGTAGTATGCAACAGGTCAACAGAAAATATTGTTTTAAGAAATATTTCTGTAGATTATTTACACAAAGTCAATTTGAACCAAGGTCTTTTGATAACATGGACAAAAACAAATTTCAAAACTGGCTTGATCAGACCTGACTGGCTGTCCGGATAAATAAAAGAAACAAAAGCTATTTTTTTTTGTATAAGATCCCACAATACCAGCTTTAGCCCGCATCCCAACCAGGGTTGGGTGATCAGGCTTAAAAATAAAATCTCTAATTTCATTTTACCAAATCCGATTACCGTATTTTTCGGAGCATAAGGCGCAATGGATTATTGGGCGCACTGTGAATTAACGTGTCTATGTATGTCTATGCCCAAACATAAGGCGCACCGGATTATAAGGTGCATTAAATATTCTTCCCAGGTGTGTAATATCACTCCGCATTGCAAAAGGGAATTAAAAGCAACATTTTATTAAAATTAGTGTATTTTTCCTTGATTTGAGCAGAAGACCATTTGCTAATAAGATTTTTGCACTTAAAATAAGAAAAATCCATCTTATTTCAAGTGCAGGATATCTAATAATCTCATTTTAGGGGTAAAAATACTACTTTCATTGGCAAATTGTCTTTTTTTTAGCTGCTCAAATCAAGGAACAATATACTAATCTTAAGAAAATTCTACTTACTTTTAGTTCCCTTTTTGCAGTGCGCCCCTTCACGTACACCGCTCTCTCCTGAGAGGGAGAGCTTTCCGTCTCTGTTGGGAGGACATAGTAGTTGGACTACACTGTTTCTAACATAAGGCCAAATAAACAGAACTTTTATATTGAATTAACTTACTAGGTTTATTGTTGTTAGCGCGTACTCCGGGCACAGGCTGCCTTACATGAATGCACTTCTAGATTAGACATTACAGTCAGGCAGTATTGTAGACAGCTCAGGGGTCTGATCAGGTAGCGACACAGTGTACCGTAATCCTCCGAATATCTATTGAGCAACTCTATAATACTGTAAGCGATTTTAATTTTTACCCTTCATCTCATGTAAGCCAACTTCTGAAATTATTTTTATAACTTCTAAAAACATCTCATCTAGAGTTTGACCTGAATTCAAAGTACAACTAATTATAAGCTTTGAAACATGCCAAATCCAAATGGCAGGCCTCGCCATAGTAAACACTGAAAAGAGAACACCAAATATTTGCTGCTAGTGGTTTTGCACATCTAAAAAACAGGCCGCACTTCACTTATACAGTTTCAAATTAAGTTAAAAAAAAAATAAGTAAATGAATAAATTAAAGTGCCTCGTCTTAGGGTAAAACAGTTTCCTTTTTAGAGTATTTTGACAATATGTTTTCCAAAACACACTTTGAACATTGCATGGTATCATCGAAACAATTTCACCTTTCGGGACAGATATAATGCAAAGTTTCCGAGAGAGTCCAAAAAATATAAAAGAGGGCCAAAAAAAAAAAATCACAATTTTGCAAAAATGAAATCTTTAAGAATTGCAAATTCGAATGAATTGCTAAAATCAATTTATCGCCCAACCCTAATCCCAACTAATGCTTTGTTGCACATCCATCTTTCTGTCTCTCTTTATATCTGTTTCTGTTTCTACACCTTATCTTTAATTATTTTATCTTTTTCATTCACTAACCATCATGAATCCTTATACATTGTTATATTTTTAAAAAAAGGTACCTGCCTCTCTGCCTACCTACTTCTTGACTGAATGACAATTTAAATCTAGATCTGCCAGAGTTAAGAATAATTTGGGACATAACTTTACTCAGTGTTTTATTACACTTAGGATCTGTTTCATACGATCCATTCGTGCCGTCTAATTAGCAAAAACAATGTGTTTTACATAAAGCAGCCAACTGTTTCCAGTGACGGGGTCAGGTAGGTCTATTTTTGTTTTCAGCAGACAGAACTTCTGGAGATGTGCGACAATCAGAGCAAACAACATTTTTCATCAGACATCTGGAAATGACCATAGAGCCATTTCCTTGAAGAGAAAATGGTATGCTGAGCTTTAATATTTATATGAATTGAGATTACACAGACGTAATCATCCTCATATTCTCGGTATGGTTAAATAATCTGGTGCGATACATCCATCCGTCCATCATCTAACACGTCTATCTCTTGTGGGGTCGTGAGGGGTGATGGTGCCTATCTCTAGCTGTCAATGGGTGAGAGGCGGGGTACACCCTGGACAGGTCACCAGTGGTGCGATACAACATGAGAATAAATGTCTCCTCTGTTTTGATCTGCTAACTAAACGATGAAGTGGCGACAGTGATCTTCCACGTCTAGATGGTTGGAAGCGAGACCCAAATTAGATTCGCTCTTCCTTCTGAATGCTAGCTACCGACGCAGGGGATACAAAGTCTGTTGGGGATGCCGACTTTGGCACATCTGTCAATTAAGCGTACATTTCTTGAATTCTGGCAGATCTGACAGTTTACGTGATGACTCGACCGAACGGGTTCTCCTGATGTAGAAAGGCTCACAGTAGTCACTCAGTACTCCAGACGCTGTGAGAACCTTTAGTGTTCCCATCCTCAGAAGTTGGGTGTGTTTAAAAAAATCACAGGTACTTTTGTTAAAGCAGGCATACATATGTCCCGGCGCTCTCTCTCTCCTGGTGGGAGTGTGTGTTTGCTGCGTTTCAATGCACCTGACTCGGCGCGCATCTCCGTGGCTGACTGGTTTGATCTGGCGGTATTTAGAAAGGCTAATAAAGTTAATAAAATGATCTGTGAACATGTGCAGACATTTAATAATCTTGGGGGAGGGCAGTCTCGTTTGAGGGGCGGAGCGTCCCCATCGTGGATAACGGTAGGGGAAACCCTGCACTGATTTTCTGAACCATTCAACCCATGCGGTCAGAGGTCAACTCAGTTTGGAGAATTGGGATAAAGTTCATATGAATGAGTCAAGCTGTCATTCCAAAAAAAGTTAAAAAAACAAAGCAACTGGACTTGTTTTCCGTAGTTTTTTACTTTTTTTGGAATGACCATGACCTGGATGACTGAGAATCTTCACCAGCACAGAGTCAAGCTGTCTGCTGGAGATAGGAAAAGTGCAACTTTAACGTCCAACTGCAACATCTCTATGCTGCACTTTGTATAAAACCATATAACCATCCGAGGCACGCTTAACCATGACTTTCATAATGGGTGAATTTAAGCTCCAGGATTGACCTGGTAGAAGATTCAGAAGGTTAATTGATGGTGACCATGACATTTACACATAAAACTATCTGAAACTTACTACTCCCTTCTCACTTTCTTCAGACTTAACCAAATGTGGGAAATATTAGATGAAAATTCCACATTCTCCAGGAATGAGTAGAAACCGCAACCCTCCTCGGAAAAACAACAAAAAAAAAAAAAATGAAAATGGCTGCACTTCCCATCTTGATGCAAATCTTTCATGCATTTATATTTATAGAAATAACAGGGAAAAATCCCAAGGTAGCAGAAGTGGCCTAATAATACGGGATTTCACGATGCCGTGTCTTTTGGTTGCAGTGGAACAAAACCTAAAAAAAGACCATGCAAAAGCCCGAGGATCTCACCAAAGGAGGTGTGTAGCAGAGAGACTGGTTTGTTTTCAAGAAAAGAGAAAAAAAAAAAAAAAAACCTGACTGGGGCCACCGTCCCCCAGCGCCTTATAAGGCAGCGTTTCTTTCCAGCAGGCACTCTAAAGCTCAGACTTGAGAGTAAGTCGACTGCACTCCAGAGATGAAGCAGATTTTAAGGTCGACTCTCTGAGAACAAGCCGGGGCGACCCCGTCCTCCCCTAAAAGATAGAGCTGCGCACTTAAGGGTTCAAAGCATGGAGGGGAAGCGATGTATAAAAAAAAAAAAAAAGGGAAAATTGGGGGGAGAGAAGCCCTGCGGTGGTGAGATGCTGAGCATAGGGAACAGCAGGGAAAGGATAGGAGGCAGAAAGGCAGGACATCCCACTACCTCCTCCTCCAAGGCCTCCCCATCATCCACATGTGCATTAAGTTATCCGGACACACGAGGTCTTGCAGCACTGAGCCGGAGCTACAGCCGAACTACCTGCAGCGTGTTTACCAAACGAGACGAGAGAGGAGAGGCAAAACGCAAAAGGAGATAACGTGGAAAAGCGAGAGAGAGAGAAAGAGAGAGGGAAAGTGCGGCCGCTCGTAGGGGACTTTGAGCCCCGTGCTCAGCTGCCAACTATTTACTCAGTGAGGTCATTTCCTTTAGGACGCCAGGAAAGCAACACAACTTGCAATAAAGATTATTTTATTTTTTTTGACATATCCCTCTCTGTCCCGTGTCCCGTGTACAGGGATGCGCAGACGGCCTCGTAATACGACCGACGGCTAAATAACGCAAAGAGGGAAGGGAGCGCAGACTTCAGGTTCCTCCTGAGAGAAATGATTCTCTCTGCCGATGACAGAGTCTGTCAGAGCAGAAACGTTTAGCATAAGCTGCGTGTAAGGAATCTTGACGTGGGTTTCTGTCCGGCTCCTTCGGGGGGAGTCGGCTGCTCGGCGAGGCCTTAAACACGTCCTCCTACACGCCGACTTTTAAGCAGAAACCTGAAGCAGATTACCGACTTTGTTTTGCTTAGCAGTAACTGAGAAGACCAACTAAAACCCATCCGTTCAGCTTCTTCCAGTGAGTTGCTTTTTTTAGGCTGTTGCTAAGCTACAATAGCAAAGGGTGGGGGCTGAGGTTATGAACAATTATCAAGGCACTTCAAGTATGTTTGTTTTTTGTTGTTTGTTTTTTTTATTCGACCTGCACGTCTTCACGGCTGAGCTCTCCGTGAGTCTGAATCCCGCCCCGGACGGTAAAACGACTTGATCCCAGCGACGGCGGCGGGAGCGGCTAAAAATGGAAAAGTGCAGGCGGTTCTCTCCTACGCATCCTTCCTCCTCCAACGTCTCTCTCAACACCTCCGTGTCCAGGAAGTAAACACCATCAGAGCTCAAGCAAGGTCTTTGGTGGACGCTTGACGGGGAGAGGTCAAAGCGAGGGAATGGCGATGGGGTGTTCAGGGGAGGGGATCCTCAGCGAGAATATACTCATTAAAAAGGGGTTTAGAGGATGTTTTTTATTTTATAAAAGCCAAACAAAAGTTGAATTTTCTTTCAGAAACAAAGCAAACAAAAAAAAAAGGATTTTAGAAAACAAATCCCTTTTATTTTTCCCCAAATTCCCATTTTCCCTACTTATTTCTCTTCATAACATGTTTTTAAAGGACAAAAAAAAACATATAAGCTTATCTTTTCATAACTTTTAACACAAACGGTTTTATTCGATAGACGAGTGCGTCTCTAAAGCTCTAAATTACCTGTTATTCATTAAAACGAGGAAACTTGTTTACACGTGTGTTATTAGTAAAGAAACAGCTCCTTTTGTACATTAAATACTTCTCAAAATTCATGCTATAGTGTAGTGGAAAAGTGATTTCCCCCCCCTTAAGAAGTTTTTTTTACTTTTTTTTTGCATCTTGGTCAATTTATCGTTTCCTATAAAAAGCAAACTAAGATAAAAAATAGACAAAACGTAGTTTTATGGATGACTGTGTGCATGTGCATGTTTTTCCTGTGCATCTCCGTGTTGACCTGCGATGGACTGGTGACCCGTCCAGGGGGCGGACCGCCTCTCACCCACTGGGTGAGTCTCGTCCTTCGAAGGACCTGGTCTATATGGGCCGGGTCCTTCGTCGGCCACAAAAAAAAAAAAAAAAAAGAACACCAGCAGAGATCGGCTTGTGAATTGGGACGGTCCAGCCTCCACCGACTGTCCTCCGTCTTTACCTCAGCGTAACTCCTGTTGCCTAGCAGCGAGGCAGCGGGAAGCAGCTGTGAAGCCAAACAGATGGAGCCTGAAAGTTAACCCCGCTGTAAAAAACTGTACACGGCTTTTGACTAAAATGTTGCTTTAGCAATTTTTAATTTTATTCTCATTCATTAAATCAGCAAAGTGTTCCAAATAATTTTATGTTGAAATTAGAATTACAGCACTAAATAAAATGTATTATTGACAAACACTTTCTGTGTAGCTTGCTAGTAAAACAAGCCCTATAAACCCATTTAGTTCCTACGCTCCACTTATCTGGAACAAACTTCCAGAAAACTGTAAAAGTGTGGAAAACCTGAGTTTTAAAAAAAATCAAGATTAAAAACACATTTCTTTAGGACTGTTTTTGACTGTTCTAGTTAAACTGTTATACTGAAACAGCATTAGTTCAACTTTTTTAGTCCAACTGTTTATTGATGTTCTATTTTGTTTCTACATTTTATTCCTACTTGCTTATATTCTGTTTTATTTTCCTGTATTTTAATCATGTAAAGCACTTTGCATTGTCTCTGTACTGAATTGTGCTATACAAATAAATTTGCCTTGCCGTGCCTATAACCTTCTGAGCAAAGTTTAATTACATTTTTGTTTAGATATCAGGTTTACATAGCTAACTTCTCACCTAAAAGTTATGTCACAGAAAGCGTAACATATCCAACTTTATTCGCAGCGTTTGACAGTGAATCATGGGATAGTGTGGAGGAAACGCCGGACCCATCCTTCAAACTGAGGAAAAGGACACATTTGTCAGAAACAGCCTTTGAAGGAGTCGTAACCTGGGACGTAATCAGCCTACAGCTGCAGCCTTCGAAGGATGCAGCCTCTGAATTGAGACAGAACCAAACCTGTCTTCTAACCCGACTTCACCTTAAACACGCGCCTCTTGCATTTAAGTCTAAAGGGCTCTCTGGTGCTGCACGCACAACTTTAAATTCACTCAACAGGTAGCTTGCTTTCTCTGATAATCTCAGGACAGGGATATAACGCCTCGATAGTCGAGCACATACTAACAGGTCTTTTTCTGCCGGTTTCAGTAAAATCTCATGCGAACATAAACTAACTTGTAAAGCAGCATGTTGTGCTGCAGAAAGTTTTTTTCCACACAGCTGTCGACGGGGCAGGTGGCATCAAGCAGCCGCAGAGCAGCGGGAACCAATCAGGGTCTGGCTTTAAATGTGAGCATCAGCGTTCAGGGTGAAATGATCATTTATATAATAAATGGATATTACTTCTGCAAATAATAATAAGAAACAAACCTTTGTTGGGTGTCTGAACTAAAACCAAACATGTGAATATAGGTATGGGTCGGCTGCTGGTGTCAAGCGGTTTCGATAGTTTTCTGTCACGGCTTTCACAGTTTTGAATTATTTTTAATGAGACCGACAAAGTATCGGGCATGGAGTAGCACAGTATTTGGGATAATTCTATGAGATATGCCTCTTTATAAATACTTTATGAAAAGATAAATATTGCATATCGGCATTCAGCCTAAAAATATCAAGATATTCCATATCGTTCAGCCATGCTACCAATCATATTAAATAGGTCATGTCAACTAAAAAAAAAAGATGTCACACATTGCTTTTATTTAGATAACCGTGTTTTAGAACTACTGATGGCAGGCGATGATGAGCAGTATGCCTGCCCTCTAATTAACTACTTGATACCAGCTAGTTATAATTTATACAATATAAAAAGTAAACGAGAGAAAAAAATATGTAAATGACAACATCTAAACTGCTGCTGAATATTTGTTTAAGTCACTGGATGAAATCCAGAGCCACACATGCTGTAGATATAACAATAATAAACCAAATATATTAACAATATAATATTTTAGCAGCAGGATAACGCTGCTTCTCTGTTTTAAATAAAAGCAATTAGATTACACTATACGTTTTGCCATTAAGACCATAATATTGTGGTATTTTCAGGCAATATTTAAAATACAGTGAAAATGTCAAACCAGTCTTCTAAAGAAAATATCAAATAATAAACTATAGCAAGCTTTTTTCTGGGTGTTTTCCAACAATTTTGTAGCCATTTTTTTTTTCTTCTTTTTTTTACTAAAAAGCAATGAAAATCTGACAACTGAGGTCACCACTATCAGGCTTAAGAAGACGCAGATTCACAAAACGTTGCCTCAGATTTTTTAGACTCACGTCGCAGTTTGAAACCGGGCAGATGCAGGAGCACAACCAAAACGTTGGATGTTAAATACCCCAGGAAAAAATGGTCCATAACCAACTGGAACAAGAAAATGTTTTGGGAATATCTTCCTTTCCCATTTAAGCCTAAAGTTATTATATACACACACAGACACACACTTGAGTAATGGAAATAATTTTTTTTTTTCCACAACTGTATGCAAGCATGAAATCAGCAGGTCCAGCTGCACGTCTTCAGACAGAGCCGGTTCCATCTCTAAGTTACGAGTTTCCCTTTTCCCCCCCTTTAGCGGCATCACTGTACAGGCACACAATACTCCGGCTACTCCTTCAAATATTGTGTCTCCCAAACAAATGCAGGCATCAAACCGTATCAGAGGTGGAAACTTCATAGAATGCTATTGCGCTGTTACCTACTCCAGGAAAATGACTTATGCCACTAAAGACACAATCACATGCAGATGCAGAATAAATTGGGGGGAAAAAAATATGTTTTTCCACCTCAAATCACACAAGTCTGAGCAAATAACTATAGTATAGTCTGAAAAACTAAACTTTAAAAACTGCTGCATTTTTCAAGGGGAAGGCCGTTCTGTAGATGTAGGTAAATTAGACGAGCTTTTAGAGGAATGCCTCCAAATAAGGAAAACAGAAAAGTGAAAATTAAGCATTGGTTTAAACACCAGTACTGTCCAGGCTATGGAAAACGAAAATAATACCTCGTTTCAACTCTCACCGTAATGGCCAAAAACATGTAAACGTTAAATTAAACCTTATATTTGTTAAATAAAGATTTACTATTATTTCACATGTACCCACTCTGACAATCTCTCTCAATTACCATTACTAAAAATGTAAAAAATCTGACTAATGTTTACGCACATCTAAGGGCCTGATAATATTTCATTTCAAAGCGCTTCCAGTCATAATAAAAAGAAAGCGCGCCCTCGTTCAAGCCTAAAGCTTTACATGTAGGAACTTGAAAATGGTCTCAGATCAAACTTTGGCCTTTATGCTGCATGAAGCTGCTGCTGGGCTTCCAGCGCATCTCCTTGTAGAGAACAAATCATCCGCTCATTACTACGTGCCAAAAAAGATTTCAATCTAACCTTAAATGTACAACAACAACAAAAAACTATTCATCAAACAAGAAGCCAAAATGGTTAAAAAAAAAAAAAAAAAAAAAAAAAAAAAAAAAAAAAGCCCCCTTCTTGCTTTCATAGGATTTAAGATGGAAAACAGCAGCCAGGTGCTGCTAAAGTGTTTTTTTCCTACTGTCAGACGGAGGGAAACTGCACTGCAAAAACTGAACTAAAAATAAGTAACATTTTCTTAAAATGAGTGTATCTGTCCTTGATTTGAGCAGGTAAATAAGATGATCTGCCAATGGAATAAGTCTTACGCACTTAAAATAGCAGCAACTCATCTCCACCATCTTATTTCAAGTGCAGGATGTCTAGTTATCTTATTTTAGGGGTCAAAATACTCATTGCATTGGCAGATCATCTTATTTACCTGCTCAAATCTAGGACAAAAACATAAACTTTGAGAACACTTTACTTATTTTCAGTCCGTTTTTGGAAGGCAAAAAGGCGGAGGTGACGTTATCTGCGACCCTCGTGAGTTCAGACCCAATAGGAACGCACCATTAGAACAGGGCTCTCAAACTCCTATCCTTCAGGGCTCATGTCCTGCAACTTTTAATCAAATAATTAGCTTTTAATCAGCAGGGCTCTGCAGAACGTGACTCCACTCAGCAGACCGGGGAAAAACGCGTAAAAGTTGCAGAACGCCGGCCCCCGGACGACGGAGGTTTGAGGGCGCTGCCGTGGAGAAACAAATGCCGCTACTTAATAATCTGGGAAGGGCTGCAGGGCCAATTTACAAACCATTTGAAGTCCATCATTCTGCAGAGGGAGAAAAAAAAAAAACCCGCTCACAAAAGAGGAACACATTTGCCACTTGCCAATCTTCCCAGGAGAGGAAGTCCCAGCAAATTCACCCCAAGGTCAGAGTGTGCAGTGCCGAGAGAAACGGCAAAAAAAAAAAGCTCCGCCTCGGACTCCGCTTGCCCTCAGCGAGCAGGTTAAATGTTAAAAGTTCATGACGGGACAAGAGAAAAAAAGACAGAACAAGTAGGGCCTGTTCAGAGACGCTGAAAGGATAAAACCTAAAAACAACAACATGGCAGCAAAACTGGAAGTTTGCATTGCCGCCTCTGAATGAAGACTCCTCCAACAGCGTGGTCTGGACAGATGAGACCAAAGTAGAGATGTTTGCCCATAATGCACTGCACCAAGCAAAGCTTTGATGCATCCTATGAATTGCATGCATTATGCATCGTGTCAAGCAATCTTGATCCCAAACAAAAAAAAAAATCCCTATGTTATTGTGTTTACACCACACTAACAATGCAGCTATAGTTAATGGCTTTTGATAATTGTATCACATATCATGTTGATCACTGGGCCTGATTGCGCACATATCTGTACGATTGCTGCCCATAACAAATGTCTCCTACTGGGGGACAGTAAAGAATATCACAAATATTTCAAAACAACTATCCAGCACGGCGGTGGAGGGGTGTTGATCTGGGCTTGACCACGTGGCCATCACCGGCCCAATCAAAGTCCAGACCTAAAGCTAATTGCAATGCTGTGGCGGGACGTTAAGAAAGCGACGCAGTAAAAAAAAATGTCTACAAACCTCGACAGAAGCAACATAGGAAAGAAAAGCAATTGAGAAAAAAATGAGCCAGAAATCGGCTAATTCAAGTTACTGCTGCTACAGGTGCTTTAATATGCACACCAAAAAGAATAACACACCAGAACTCAAAGACAATGTTAATTTGTACATTTCTGTCTTTAAAAAAATTAATTATGTCAATGCCAATCCTGATCATCATTTCAAAAAAGTAAAAAAACAAAGCAACTGGACTTGTTTTCCGTAGTTTTCTGCTGAAAACAACTCCAGTTGCTTTGTTTTTTTTTAACTTTTTTTTTTTTTTTGGAATGACCATGACCTGGATGACTGAGAATCTTCACCACCACAATCCTGATGGTGTTCATAAACAGACATCCTGTTCTACAAAAAAGTGTTTTTTTTTTTTTTGTTTTTTTCAGTGTGCAAGCAGGCTAACGACCTCATGTGCAAGACCATAACAGGGGTGCAGGGCAGGCGGGAGTTTCGGCCGGAAATATTGGTCCCAGCGAGCAATCCAGCAGCAGCAGCAGCAGGGCCATTCTCCTGCAGTTAATCCTAATCTGCAGACACGCTTCAAAGAGCCCCGAACTGCTCTGTCTGCATCGCGTCTTAACTATTAATCAGGCCTGTCTGAGGTGCATCCACGTCCAGCCCTTCCCCTTTATTAAAGGTGAACATCACGTTAAGGTGTCCGGTTTCTCCAGAGGAGCTCCGTGCCAAAAGCGTGCATGCGTATAACCTTACCGACGCCGTCATTAATAAACCATCCAGGACTGACTTGACTTACCAGCAAACTTTCCAGGTTTATGGCCGATCGGGGGTCTCTGATCATGTCCTCCAGCCTCTTCAGCCGGTTTTCCGCCCTCTTCTCGGCGCCCAGCGACATGGCTGACTGAAACAAAGTTTCTCTGGGAATTATGAAGAAGTTTTCCCCCCCCTGAACTGTGTGGGGTTTACATGGGAGCCCCTCTTTTGTTTCCTGGCCGGAGGCCTGGAGGAGCAGCCCACCCAAATAGCTCCCAACAACTGGAATACTGGCTAAAAAAATGAAGAAGAAAAAAAATAGGGTGAAAATATTCCCAAAAAAGGCTTCCCAAAAACTAGCCTCCAAGGCAGTGAGCTAGTTGCGAGTATTTTTTATTTTATTTTCCCACCGCGACGTCGGTGTTGAGTTTTTCACCTCCCGTTAAGCGAGAGATGCATTTTCCCCTTTACTCGCGTTTGAAAGTTTGAATTTGGAGATAGCAACAGGCAGCAGGGCGTTTTCTCAGCGCCTCCCCCCTGCTTCTTTCCCCCCTCTGTGGGTTTCGACCGTTTGGAAATCCCGACTTCAGGAGAAAATTCCGCCATTCAACTCCGTCCGAGTAGCAGACCGTCCGCGCCGCCGTCACAAGTCACCCAAAAAAAAAAAAGAAAAGCGTCCGTAATGTCCGTTCTCTGGCAAACAACACTTCCCCGTCTGAAATTCTTCAAGCATTTTCTCGTTTATCCTCCTCCTCCCACCTCTCCCCCCTCCTCTCCTCCACTGGAACACGGCTACAAGGATGGACACACACAGGGGAGGAAAGTTTGGAGTCTTTACCGTAGGGAGAACCCCTCCTTCTGAGTACACTTCACATCAACTGAAGCTGCTGAAGCGTCTCTCTCTCGCTGTCTCTCTCTCCTCCCCCTGACATCTACGCACCAGGACTCCATTTCCCATAAGCCCCTCTGCCCGGTCCGCCAACATGAACGGACTACTTTGAGATTTTAAACCAGGAGTGTCCAAACTTTTGCGAAATTGTGAAGTTAATAGTACTTGAGTGTCAAAATATGAGTCTACAGAATATGGTAATTTAAAATAATTTTACGGAAGAGGATTAGGGTCAGATTAAAGTCAGAATTCTGACTTTTTTCTCAGAATTCTGAGAAAAAAGTCAGAATTGAGTAGATTTTTTTATTTATTTTTTGAGTGGCCCTAATCCTCTTCCGTAGATTTTCTGTTGGAAAGGAATATCTGAATCTTTGTCAATCCAAAGTTAAAAGAAAAAAAGGGTTTTCCTCATTTGCCTTATTAAAAGATGGTCTTCCAGTTTGCAAATAATATTGGGCTTGATTGAAAAACAAAAAACAGAATTATTTTTTGTGTAGCAATATAAGAACAACATTTGGTTCAGTCTTAAACATATTCTCATATTTTCTCCTGCATTGTTTACATTTCAATTGTTTTACTTTTAAATCACTGCCGCACCTTCTACTGTATTTTAAATCTACTGTAATTTACAAGCTGTATTCTGGCACAAATGCCCTTTGCACAATCAATTCTGCAGATACAAATGGTTTTTAAAAATAGTCACCTGTACACTGTGACTTCTCCAGCATTGTCTGGATTTAAATTGTTTACTTTTAAATCACTGCTGCACCTTATACTGTAATTTAATTTTACTGCAATTTACAAGCTGTATGCAACGAAATTTCGTTCTGTGCATCAGGGACGTGCAGAGGGGGGGGGGCGGAGGGTGCTTGAGCACCTGCCCCTTTGCCCCTTGGTGCCCAAAGTGCCCTTTTTTTTTTTTTTTTTTTTTCTATTTTTTTTTTTTTTTTTTATATGTGCGTGTTTGTTGGTGTGTGTGTGCATGGTGCATGTCCAAAAGAATAATAATTTAGATATACCGTGGCTGGTTACATGATCCACATAACGTACCCTCACTCTGCCCTACTTTTCCTCTCGCAGCTCCCAGCTCCGCTGCCTCACGCTGGCCAATCTGTCCTGCCCACTGAGCTATATAATACACTGGAGTGCTAATCGCCTGCTGTTAGAACGAGTCGCTTTGAAGCCACCAGCCGCCATATTGGTACTCCTTATTTCCCCCCAGTAACTAGGGAATATGTGCGCTACAGCATCGAATAACGAGGATTTTCTCATGTTCAGGGGGGCTTAAGACTTTTAAAATGTCAAATGCCATATACTTTTATGTTATGTTCTAAAAATATCAAGTACTGAGAAAGTCATGTGCTGAAATATTTTGCATTTTATTCATTTAAATAATATGTTTAACATTTATAAATATATAAATAACAATGTACAAAAACATATATTTACATATGTGTATACATATATACATATACACATACTTATATATATATATATATATATATATATATATATATATATATATATATAATATGAATAACATGTAAAATATTTCAGCACCTAATTTCCTAGTAGTTGATAGTGTTAGTACATCCACTGACTGTAGAATTACCTGTGAAATATTTTCACTCAGCCAGAAAACTGCTTGTTGTTGCAACCAAATCCTGTGGGATTCTGTGAGAGGGAGTAGCAAGATGGCGGCCAGTGACTTCAGTTTTTCGGCAAAATCAGCACTCCAGTGTATTATATAGCTCAGTGGTCCTGCCCCCTTAAATCTGCAGCACACTTGACTGTGCTCTGTGCTGTTTAACTCCACTGTCATTGGTTATACTGCTTTAAATCCCGCCTTCCCTCTTTCTGATTGGCTGTTTTCTAGTCTGTCCGTGTGCGTGCTTGCTTGGAGCGGAGATTTCAGTTTTGAGTCATACAGGAATACTGTGGTTACCACAATTAATACTAGGCTACGGAACTAGTCCCAGTTAAGAAACTAATTATCTGCAGTAAAATAGGTGAAAGCTGCTGAGTGCAGTTCTGTAAAGAAGCAGGCAAGAGAGTTTTGATTTATGGAACTTGAGAAATGTAAGTAACCAACGTTAGCATCTCAAAATAGCATCTGATTCTGAAGTATAATGCATTTATCAACAGAAACCTAATCTGTTTTATAAAACTAAATATTTTGTGCCAGGCTGGAGTTCTGAAGCTGGCTGGAAAGATGGAAAAGCAAAGACTGTAGACTATTAAAAATTCTGATTCTTAGCCACAGCTGCCTGAAAAAGAAAAGGTGAGGGTTTCCCTTTTACCAATATTTCGTTGCTATTATTGTTTAATTTTTTTGTTGACCCTCTGATGCAGTTCAGGTATAAATAGCAGGTGATATTTCTTTTATATGATATACAACACAACAACACTATATGCTGCCTAAACAACTGCTATATTTTGTTTAGACTTTTACTAATTTATAATAGCGTAATTAGGATTTCACAAAATGATAGTGCTATTTATTTCACTATTTCTACTTCTAGAATTAGAATTACGACAAATACAACCGAGGAACACCATTTACATTGCTTTTATTGTACAAAGATTTCCACACTGTCTATTAGTAAATTAGTGCAAACCAGGGGCGGAGCTAGACATTCTTATCATCAGGGACTTAATCCATAAAATATTACTTCATTACAAGGGTAATTTGGTACACCAAAAAAGTAAAAAGTATTTAATCTGTTGATATGGTCGTAAAATTAATTTAATATAGGCCTTAACATATCTTAAAGTTTTATCTGCTGTTCTTTATTAGTCTTACTAGTATATACCAATAGTATGTGGTTCTCATTTGAGTGATGAAATGGACAACCACTCATGAAACTATTCAGTTTTGGTGTCACCAATCTTACTCAAAGTACAGTATTGGGTCCTCCATGCTCCTTATGTATTAAGATTTACTGCACATTTAAACATCGACAACTCACTATTGTTAGGGAAATAATTTAATCGTCTGAGAAGATGTAGGTAAGAAGAAGCTGTTATCTACTCTTCAGATATATGATGTAAGAAATGTGTTTGGAATGTTGCAGATGGTAAAAATTGATAGGTCTCTGTTGCTGGTAAGTTCAAATGCAAACTTTTTCAAAGTGGGAAAAAAGTCTCAATTCAACGTTCATCAGATCGGGCGCTGCTTTATAATTTATAATAATAATAGAACTTTATTGATCTCACAATGGAGAAATTCACTTCTGCATCTTTACCCATCCCCTTGGTGAGCAGTGGGCTGCCACTGTGCGGGGCCTGGGGAGCAATCGGGGTTAAGTGTCTTGCTCAGGGACCCAGAATGGTAGTCTGTGGGAGTTGAACTCAGAACCTCTGGGACCCAAGATCAATGCTCTAACCACTAGGCCACCAGATTAACAAAAAGCATCTAGTGTGTGTCGTGCTTATAAAATTTGTATAAATGTAGTAAGAAATACTGCTTTTCTCTTTAGACAGAAGAAACGCGCCCTGACGCTCAAGTCAAGCATAAAGAAATAGGATCATGCATACTGCGTAGGACCAATGATGTCAGAGCAATGAAGTGTCCCTAGGGTTAAAGTTCAAATCAAAGTTCAAATCAAACCTACGCCCTTGATTCCATGTTACATTCTTTATAGTATGGGTTGGTACATTTCAGCCGGATGTATAGCAAGGTATGTTTCTGTATCGTGTTTTAAATCCGTGCCCCATGTGCCCACTTTTAACTTTGAGCACCTGCCCCTCCAACGGTCTCTGCACGTCCCTGCTGTGCATACAAAATGGCAAATAAAGTTGTCTAAGTCTATGTCTAAGTCTATTCAGCTAAGTGTTAAATTAAAGTAGCACCATGTAACTTTTAGCCTATAGGGGGCACTAGACTTCTAACCACTTTGGACCAGTAGAGAGGTCATAGAGTTACTTGTAAAGAGAAGGCCACATTCCATCCTCCAGATCAGGGGTGTCAAACTCATTTCTATATAGGGCCACTTTGGCGTCATGAAGTCATTAAAAGGCCCGGTTGCATGTGTATAGACGATACTTTTCATTTCATAATTTCATTCCAGTTCACATAGAAGTATAAAAAATGCACAGTAACATAAAAGTAGCATCTTAGGCCCAGTTTATACAGTTCATCTGCAAAAAAAGTTGATATTGGGGTGAGTTACACTTTAAACTCATCATTCTGCATCACTTTTTGTCCTTTTGGACATTTCTGGGTTGTTTTAATGTGTTGTGGGGAAACTGACATCTTGTGGCAGGATGCTGTTACTACACAGTTAAAAAAAAGTAAACATTCACTAAAGGAGGCACAGTTTTAGCCACTATACACTTATAAAGGATATATGCCTGTACTTTATGACATGATATGCCTCTTGTTTTGGCTCCTGTGGGGCCGGATAATTTACCTTGACGGGCCAGATTCGGCCCACGGGCCTTGAGTTTGACACCTGTGCTCTAGATTATACTAAAAGAATCTCCCATTGGAACAAAGAGGGATGGGACGAGGCAGAGCCACGAGGAGAGGGAGAGGGAGGGGGAGCTCCAGGAGCCGTAGAAGAGAAGGAAAGGACAGACAACAGGCTCAGTCATTTGATTTTGAAAGGCTGCAGGAACTTCAACAGAGTGAAAGAGCCGACATGCAGGTTTGTGAACTATATTTACTGTATTTTGTAATAATAACCATGATCATGACAAACTTTGACTCAAGGATGAGGAAAGTAGAAGCGTGTAAGATTAGCTCTCGTATTTAAGGGGAGCTCAGACTGCCGTAAAGCAGTGCTCTAGGTCACATGACCCAATCAGAGCCGGATCCGCACCTATCAAGTTACATAGGCGGGATTTTGAGAAGGGCAGTCTGCATTGAGCATCCATACCTGCCAAGATTTGTATATTGACCTGAAAAATAATTTAATATAATCTCAAATTAAGTTGATACTTGGGTCAAAACTCACATAGTGCTGCTTTAATAAAATAATAATTCAAAGCAGATTTTAATGCACAAGTCGGTATTTGTGTTAAATCCTTAGGATAGATGTGGTCCTATTTAATATAAAATTAAAGAGAATGTAAAAAGTGTCACTAAAAAAATAATGCTTTTTTTTGCACCTAACATTTTCAGTTGTAAAGGTGCATTCACATTGGCGCCACAATGTTGGCATTTTGCTTGCTGTCACCCGCCTGACATGATGGTTGGCTGTTCCCACAGCAGGCAAGAGCAATTGCACAGCGGGCCACAAGCCAGAAATAAAGCAGTACAATGGCGCCATCTAGTGACGTTTTCACTTTCCTGCCACTCCAGCCTCCTCATTCACTTCTCTCCAGGCTTGCTCCTTTCTCGACTTGTCTCCATAGTAATAATTGGTTGAGTCATACAACTCAGACCGACTGCAGACCGCCGCTAACAGTTTTTTCTCCCATGTTGAATGAAACCTGCTTCGTCTCCGCCACAGTCCTTCACCCCACATCACAAGCACATCTAGTTTCTGATTGGTTGTCGCAGCACAATAAGACACAAAACTACAGCTTTTTCAACTCCAACAACTGTTGCTTCACATCCATTGCAGGTATTATGTTGCTCTGGCTCTTTAATTGCCAAAATCTAATTTTTTTGCGTTGCTAGAATTGCCTCTGTGGCTTCACGTAGCATTGCATAGATGTGTGTTTTGTGTATCATAGCGCTGCGTAGTATCACATCGCTCCCGTGTGGCCCCTCTTGATAGGGATCATGTAAATCTGTCGCTCGGCCAGTCTTTCTTATAAGCATTTTGCACAAGTAACTGGTTACATTTATTCTGTAATATTTACTTGAGAATAATGTTTCCTCCCCTGTATTTCACAGTTGGGATTATGATCTGAGACTTTAAAGCTTGCCCCATTATCATCAACACAGTGATCAGTACACCCAAACTCTTGCATCTTTCATTGTACCACTAGAAGACATGTTTCCAAGATGTTGTTGCCAAGTGCATTTCCAAACTGCAAGCTGGCGTTTTATGCTTTTAGCATAATGGCATCTTCTTTGTTGAGTGGTCTTTCAGCCCATGTTGGTCGCCACCACATTTACTATGATAATGAAAGTCTCTTACCAGTTTTAGCCAGGATCTTCACATTTCTGGAACACCTCGCCTTCCTATACAGTTAAGGATGAACCAGACAAGAGAAAGTCCAGAATTATCCTCCTGAAATCATGTCTAGCAGTATGATAGTTAATTATAATTTCACCATGATACGCCACAAGAGAGCAGTGTGTTTGAGGTGAGTCTTAAAATAGATGTAATAAATAAAAGTGTAAATAAAATGTTACCTTACTTTTGTGTTTAGCACAAAAAAGTGGTTCTAACTAACCGAAAGCAAGAAAAGTTAATTTACCTGCAGACATCGAGAAACAAGGGTTGCAACTTCCATGTTTTTATGCAGGATATGTAAAGATCTCTTTCAATTGTTTGAGGTGCATAATGTTGGGTATTTTTTATACTCCTTTCCTGACTGATAGCTTTGTATGGCAACATCCTTTTCATCCTTTCCAAACTCTGCATATGAAATCAAGTAAAAGATGCAAATAAAATAAAATTAAAATAATGGCTCAAAGGCTTTATGTTGTGTCCCCAACTTACATGTTATATTTTTATAGTATAACGGAAGAACTATTATGAGGAGGACTATTAATTCCTTGCTGGACTACAGCATGAGCTTGCCAGTTTAACTGCAAGCCAAAAAAAAAACAATTACAATAGTGTGGATAGGCCGAACTTTGGAGGATATGGGTCCCTGGGCTTTAGTTGATTTAGGGGCCCTATTAGGGAACACTAAAATAACACATCTTGAATGAATTAAATATTCTTATTAAATACTTTGCTCTTTACAAGTTTAATGTGCTGACAAAATCACCCAAAAAAAATAATTTCAAATCAAAGGTATTTGATTTGAAATGAGGTCTGATTTGGAGCCACACTCAAAGTGGAAAAACACAAGCGGATCCAACTTTGACGTGATGTCCTTGAAACAAGTCTAAATGAGTCTCAGTGTGTATGACCTCCCTACAATGCCTGGGCATGCTCTTGATGAGGTAGTGGATGGTCTCCTGAGGGATCTCCCAGACCTGGACTAATGTATCCGGCAACTCCTGGACAGTCTGTGGTGCAACATGACGTAGGTGGATGGAACGCACATGACGTCCCAGATGTGCTCAATAGGATTCAGGTCTGGGGAAACAGATGGGCCAGTCCATTTTATCAGTGCCTTCATCCAACAGGAACTACTGACACTCTAAAGCCATGTGAGGTTTAGCACTCTTGCATTAGGAGGAACCCAGGGCCAACCACAACAGCATAAGGTCTCAGGATCTCATCTCTGTACCTAATGGCAGTCAGGCTACCTCTGGCAAACACCCAAAGAAATGCCACCCCACACCATTACTGACCCACTGGAGGATGTTGCAGGCAGCAGAACGTTCTCCACATGTGCTCAGTATGAACCTGCTTTCATCTGAAGAGCACAGGGCGCCGGTGGGGAAATTGCCAATTTTGGTGTTCTCTGGCAAATGCCAGACATCTTGAACGGTACTGGGCTATAAGCAGAAACCTCCACCTGTGGACGTCGGGCCCTTGTTCCACCCTCATGGAGTCTCTGATTGAGACAGGAACATTTGCAGCCTGCTGGAGGTCAATGCACCTGCTCCTTGTTGCAAAAAGGCAGAGAAAGCAAACCTTGCCACAACTCCCTGATGTGCCATCCTGGATGAGCTGTACTACCTTAGCCACTTGTAGACTTGGTCTCATGCTACCACTAGAGTAAAAACACCAGCATTCAAAAGAGACTATACATTGGGCCTTCTAACCACTGCCAAGAGGCAAACTAGGTTATGTGCCTTGACAGGTGTAAACAAAGTTCTCAAAAATCAAAAATAGTGTTTGCACCAATAAAATCTTTATTTAAAAGAACTTGACACATTGTGGGCGGCGTCACTTGACACATTGTGGGCGGCGTCACTTGACACATTGTGGGCGGCGTCACTTGACACATTGTGGGCGGCGTCACTTGACACATTGTGGGCGGCGTCACTTGACACATTGTGGGCGGCGTCACTTGACACATTGTGGGCGGCGTCACTTGACACATTGTGGGCGGCGTCACTTGACACATTGTGGGCGGCGTCACTTGACACATTGTGGGCGGCGTCACTTGACACATTGTGGGCGGCGTCACTTGACACATTGTGGGCGGCGTCACTTGACACATTGTGGGCGGCGTCACTTGACACATTGTGGGCGGCGTCACTTGACACATTGTGGGCGGCGTCACTTGACACATTGTGGGCGGCGTCACTTTGACACATTGTGGGCGGCGTCACTTGACACATTGTGGGCGGCGTCACTTGACACATTGTGGGCGGCGTCACTTGACACATTGTGGGCGGCGTCACTTGACACATTGTGGGCGGCGTCACTTGACACATTGTGGGCGGCGTCACTTGACACATTGTGGGCGGCGTCACTTGACACATTGTGGGCGGCGTCACTTGACACATTGTGGGCGGCGTCACTTGACACATTGTGGGCGGCGTCACTTTGACACATTGTGGGGCGGCGTCACTTGACACATTGTGGGCGGCGTCACTTGACACATTGTGGGCGGCGTCACTTGACACATTGTGGGCGGCGTCACTTGACACATTGTGGGCGGCGTCACTTGACACATTGTGGGCGGCGTCACTTGACACATTGTGGGCGGCGTCACTTGACACATTGTGGGCGGCGTCACTTGACACATTGTGGGCGGCGTCACTTGACACATTGTGGGCGGCGTCACTTGACACATTGTGGGCGGCGTCACTTGACACATTGTGGGCGGCGTCACCTTGACACATTGTGGCGGCGTCACTTGACACATTGTGGGCGGCGTCACTTGACACATTGTGGGCGGCGTCACTTGACACATTGTGGGCGGCGTCACTTGACACATTGTGGGCGGCGTCACTTGACACATTGTGGGCGGCGTCACTTGACACATTGTGGGCGGCGTCACTTGACACATTGTGGGCGGCGTCACTTGACACATTGTGGGGCGGCGTCACTTGACACATTGTGGGCGGCGTCACTTGACACATTGTGGGCGGCGTCACTTGACACATTGTGGGCGGCGTCACTTGACACATTGTGGGCGGCGTCACTTGACACATTGTGGGCGGCGTCACTTGACACATTGTGGGCGGCGTCACTTGACACATTGTGGGCGGCGTCACTTGACACATTGTGGGCGGCGTCACTTGACACATTGTGGGCGGCGTCACTTGACACATTGTGGGCGGCGTCACTTGACACATTGTGGGCGGCGTCACTTGACACATTGTGGGCGCGTCACTTGACACATTGTGGGCGGCGTCACTTGACACATTGTGGGCGGCGTCACTTGACACATTGTGGGCGGCGTCACTTGACACATTGTGGGCGGCGTCACTTGACACATTGTGGGCGGCGTCACTTGACACATTGTGGGCGGCGTCACTTGACACATTGTGGGCGGCGTCACTTGACACATTGTGGGCGGCGTCACTTGACACATTGTGGGCGGCGTCACTTGACACATTGTGGGCGGCGTCACTTGACACATTGTGGGCGGCGTCACTTGACACATTGTGGGCGGCGTCACTTGACACATTGTGGGGCACGTTGACACATTGTGGGCGGCGTCACTTGACACATTGTGGGCGGCGTCACTTGACACAATTGTGGGCGGCGTCACTTGACACATTGTGGGCGGCGTCACTTGACACATTGTGGCGGCGTCACCTTGACACATTGTGGCGGCGTCACTTGACACATTGGTGGGCGGCGTCACTTGACACATTGTGGGCGGCGTCACTTGACACATTGTGGGCGGCGTCACTTGACACATTGTGGGCGGCGTCACTGACACCTTGTGGGCGGCGTCACTTGACACACAATTTGTGGGCCTGGCGTCACTTGACACATTTGTGGGCGGCGTCACTTGACACCATTGTGGGCGGCGTCACTTGACACATTGTGGGCGGCGTCACTTGACACATTGTGGGGCGGCCGTCACTTGACACATTGTGGGCGGCGTCACTTGACACATTGTGGGCGGGCGTCACTTTACCACATTGTGGGCGGCGTGCACTTGACACAATGGTGGGCGGCGTCACTTGACACATTGGGGGTTGGGGGCGGCGTCACTTGACACATTGTGGGCGGCGTCACTTGACACATTGTGGGCGGCGTCACTTGACACATTGTGGGCGGCGTCACTTGACACATTGTGGGCGGCGTCACTTGACACATTGTGGGCGGCGTCACTTGACACATTGTGGGCGGCGTCACTTGACACATTGTGGGCGGCGTCACTTGACACATTGTGGGCGGCGTCACTTGACACATTGTGGGCGGCGTCACTTGACACATTGTGGGGCGGCGTCACTTGACACATTGTGGGCGGCGTCACTTGACACATTGTGGGCGGGCGTCACTTGACACATGTGGGCGGCGTCACTTGACACATTGTGGGCGGCGTCACTTGACACATTGTGGGCGGCGTCACTTGACACATTGTGGGCGGCGTCACTTGACACATTGTGGGGGCGTCACTTGACACATTGTGGGCGGCGTCACTTGACACATTGTGGGCGGCGTCACTTGACACATTGTGGGCGGGCGTCACTTGACACATTGTGGCGGCGTCACTTGACCATTGTGGGCGGCGTCACTTGACAAATTGTGGGCGGCGTCACTTGACACATTGTGGGCGGCGTCCACTGACACTTGTGGGTCTTGACCCACATGGGGGCGTCACTTGACAACATTGTGGGCGGCGTCCACCTTGACACATTGTGGGCGGGCGTCACTTGACACATTGTGGGCGGCGTCAACTTGACACATTGTGGGCGGCGTCACTTGACACATTGTGGGCGGCGGTCACTTGACACATTGTGGGCGGAGTCACTTGACACATTGTGGGCGGCGTCACTTGACACATTGTGGGCGGCGTCACTTGACACATTGTGGGCGGCGTCACTTGACACATTGTTGGCGGCGTCACTTGACACATTGTGGGCGGCGTCACTTGACACATTGTGGGCGGCGTCACTTGACACATTGTGGGCGGCGTCACTTGACACATTGTGGGCGGCGTCACTTGACACATTGTGGGCGGCGTCACTTGACACATTGTGGGCGGCGTCACTTGACACATTGTGGGCGGCGTCACTTGACACATTGTGGGCGGCGTCACTGACACATTGTGGGCGGCGTCACTTGACACATTGTGGGCGGCGTCACTTGACACATTGTGGGCGGCGTCACTTGACACATTGTGGGCGGCGTCACTTGACACATTGTGGGCGGCGTCACTTGACACATTGTGGGCGGCGTCACTTGACACATTGTGGGCGGCGTCACTTGACACATTGTGGGCGGCGTCACTTGACACATGTGGGCGGCGTCACTTGACACATTGTGGGCGGCGTCACTTGACACATTGTGGGCGGCGTCACTTGACACATTGTGGGCGGCGTCACTTGACACATTGTGGGCGGCGTCACTTGACACATTGTGGGCGGCGTCACTTGACACATTGTGGGCGGCGTCACTTGACACATTGTGGGCGGCGTCACTTGACACCTTGTGGGCGGCGTCACTTGACACATTGTGGAAGACTTGAAACAGGTGGGCGGCGTCACTTGACACATTGTGGGCGGCGTCACTTGACACATTGTGGGCGGCGTCACTTGACACATTGTGGCGGCGTCACTTGACACATTGTGGGCGGCGTCACTTGACACATTGTGGGCGGCGTCACTTGACACATTGTGGGCGGCGTCACTTGACACATTGTGGGCGGCGTCACTTGACACATTGTGGGCGGCGTCACTTGACACATTGTGGGCGGCGTCACTTGACACATTGTGGCGCGCACTGCAATGTGGGCGGTCACTTGACACATTGTGGGCGGCGTCACTTGACACATTGTGGGCGGCCGTCACTTGACACATTGTGGGCGGCGTCACTTGACACATTGTGGGCGGCGTCACTTGACACATTGTGGGCGGCGTCACTTGACACATTGTGGGCGGCGTCACTTGACACATTGTGGGCGGCGTCACTTGACACATTGTGGGCGGCGTCACTTGACACATTGTGGGCGGCGTCACTTGACACATTGTGGGCGGCGTCACTTGACACATTGTGGGCGGCGTCACTTGACACATTGTGGGCGGCGTCACTTGACACATCTTCAGTCTCTTCATAGATTTCCAGTTGAGCTTAAAGAAAAAAGTCAATGGTGACACATTCTTAACATTGCAGACTACATTACATGGCTCAACCAAAATACAAGAATAGAAGCTTTAGGGCACACAGTTACCTTTAGAAGTGCTAGTCAACCCGGAAGACAACAGCAGCGAAGCACTTGGTGTCTTTAGAACTTCATTTTGTGACAATACTGCAATTGAAAGAAAAATATAATACATTTGTGTCAGATGTTCCCCTTAGAAGGTAGCTACTTGCAAAAACCCCGTATTTCAATGCCTTACATTTGCTTGTCCTTTGTTCCTCATAGTGTATGCCTCCATTTTGAGCAACAGGCAAGCAAGAGCCTAGGGACAGAAAAACCATGTTTGTTTTCCATAGACAAGCACTCAAGCCTTCTAAACCACACAGACCGCTGAAACTCGTAAATTACGTAACGTAATCACGTAAATTAGTGCAACATATTTGTACAGCCTGAAGCTCAAACTTTAACAACAAACTTTCAAAGAAAGTGGGGTGAAAAAACCAGACAAACCTTGCTGCCAAAAAGCCACTGTGCATACGATCAGAATCCAAACACTTCCCATCGTTCCTGCCACAGCTGAAGGTGTGGCCAACATCTGAGGCTTAAGTAGACCTATCTTCAGGTACTACAGCTGCAGACTATCAACTCTTAATGGGTTCACCTCTCAAAGAACCAAAAATACTCAGTGGTTATCTCAATCCAGGCAAGTTTTTCATACATTAATTGTCTTTGCCTTGTCAGATTTTCCTGATTAAAGAGAACAGTAGGTTTACAACATCAATTCTCACTACAAAGCTTCAAGCAACAACACAAATATGTGGAGATTAAATGCTAAAAAGGTCTTAATTGACCATAACAATTTTCTCTTCTTTTAGCCATCCTGTATGGCAGAAAGAGGAGAAATGACAGACACAATTTACATCCAGGGATTCTTTATCATTATTTCTGTAAAGGTTTGTTTCATAATGTTAAAGTTTTCTCTAGAAAAGGGAATTCTTTTCTTTTCTGAAGCTGTTTTTTCATAAAAAGAGCCATATGCATTGGAAATTTTTGTAACTCAGACAGCAAGACATTAGATAAACGTAATATTCCAATATTTTTTTTCTAGCGATTGTCCCTTTGTTACTAGTTACACACAGTTTAATTTAACATTAAATTACAATAGAAGAGCAATAAAGTAAAACAATCCATCCATCCATCCATCCATCTATCCATTCATTCATCCATCCATCCATCCATCCATCCATCCATCCATCCATCCATCCATCCATCCATCCATCCATCCATCCATCTATCCATCCATCCATTTATTTGTTGTGCAATCACCTTTATTGAACCAGTTATTAAGGTTATTTTGACAGATTAAAATGTCTATTAGGGAAGCCCAGACATATTTGTCTCTAGTGACCATACCCAACTTATTTTAAGGGATCATAGGGGGTTTTCATGTTTACAAGGATAGTTCACCCTCCAGTAAATTTCTGGTTACCTCCCAGAGGGACTTGCCTGAAACATTGGATTACAAACTCCAGTCATTGGATATCTTTCAAAATGGAAGACCAGTTGCTGAAGTTCCATAATGTTTCTTTTCCAGTGGCTCTTTACAGGGCTGGATGTAAAAGGATGTTAGCCTCTGGGTCAGAATCGGTTTTTGTACCTCACCTACACAATGTTTACTTCTGCAAATTATATTTGTTTTGTTTGGAAAGCACTTTGTGCAGCACAAGTTGTTGGAAATGTGTGACCTTGAGCTTGGATTAATAGGCCGGCCTGAACATGCATAGTTGGCTAACAATTTTACCAAGCAGACTTCTCTGTTATTCCTGAAATGATGTATTACAACTTCTTAATTTTCAAATTGTTTATTATTTATTCACAAAAACACAACACTGTTAAAACACTTCACCTGATGTGGACCTATGAGTGCTAATTAAAGTTTGTAAAACATGCTTTTTTTAATCTTTGGGACTCCTGAAAAAGTGGGGCCATGGGTTTCAGCCCCTGTAAGCCCCTCGAAAGTCTGGCCCCAGAGTGTGGATGATGTCATGTTGTTTTCAGGTTTTCTTGTTACATGTAAAGCTGCTGAATAATACTATCAAACTGATTGTATGCTAAGGGTTTCACATTAACTATAAAGTACTGGCAATATACTGCAATAAAATGAATCCACAAGAAGCAGGTGGAGAGGGATCTTGTCCCATTCCTGCAGAATGTATCAAAACTTTTTGGTTTTCAGTGAGGGAAAAATGTGCATTCAGAGAACATCACTGCTTCGAATGTTTATTTTTGGTCTGTCCACTGCTGAAGTAGACCAGCATACAAATATTCTTAAAAATTGTATCTTCAAAGGTTCTCTCTGAGTACTCTGGCTTCCTCCCACAGTCCAAAAAACATGACTGTTAGGTTGATTGGCTTCTCTAAATTCTCCTTAGGTGTGAGTGTGTGCGTGAATGGTTGTTTGTCCTGTTTGTCTCTGTGTTGCTCTGCGATAAACTGCCGACCTGTCCAGGGTGTACCTCGCCTCTCGCCCATTGACAGCTGGAGATAGGCACCAGCACCCCTCGCGATCCCACAAGGGATAGATGTGTTAGAATATGGATGGATGGATGTATCTTCAGATGAAGATAAAATTCTGGGTTTGACGTATGTGAAGTCCTTTCTGAAAAAACACTTAAAAAACAGTCACCCAGGGCAAGATGTGGGCAAGATGTGGTTACACCAGGACAGAACACCCAGAAAGCCACTTTATACATTTTGTTTATAAGTAAATAAAATAACAGGGCTTTAGGTAGACCTGTTTCTGCTCTGCTGTATTGTTCTTCATACTATTCTGAAGTACATGTCCTGTCAGTTCAATTCAATTCAATTCAATTTTATTTATATAGAGCCAATTCATGAAACATGTCATCTCAAGGTACTTTCCAATTCATGGCATATTCAAGGTTGTTGCCTTCATGCAAACTTGTTTCAGCTAAAATCTAAAAATTAAACATTTTAGAGTGAAAAGTTGTATTAAAATATTTTTTCTGTATTCTCCTTTTTTTTCCCCTCATTGACATAACGCTGGAACAAGGACCTCTTGGCTGTTGGTTGTCATAAATGAACAGGCTGTGTTTGCAGTCCCAATCTTTTGAACAGATTTATCTAGAGCAGGAGTTCCCAAAGTGGGGGGAGGGACCCCTCGTGGGGTTGCGAGTTGATGTGATACTGATGAGATAAAAAGATTTTGTATTTGTAAAACTGATACCAAAGGATAACTTTACAAAATGTTCAACATTCCTAATTTTAAAGTAGGAGGAAGGCTACACTTTATTGTAAAGGTTCTTATAAAGATATTACTTTGTTTACACTTTATTCTTAAAATATGACGACTTTATTCTCATCATTTTAAAATTGAGTCAAATGAAGATAACATTTCTTCAGAATTAAAATAAACTAAAACGTGTGGCGACAAAACCCTTTCTCTCATGCATTTATCCAAATATTGTTGGGTGTGCATGTATATTTTGAGCCTGTATGTATAACTTTGACCCTGTGTAGATTAGAGAAACAATTCAAACTTGTGCAGTCGATTATTGTTTTTAGAAAAAATGGCAGCTGAGTGTTAGACACGCATTCTCAAGCTGCTCAAATTGGTTTGTAAAAACTCAGTATTGAGTGGTATTTAGGTCCACAATCAGTGGATATAAACTCATGAATGCAACTATATTATTTTTACACAGTGCAGCATTTTCTGATCTTACATTTTCTAAGGGTCGTAACATTTCGCAGAACAGACTCTGCACAGTGCCTGACTCATGTTCTGAAACAAAAAAAGACAAGAAATATGTTTTTCAAATAGTTACGTGTGAACTTTATAGTGTATTTGTTATTTGTTTGAAGCTTGTTCTTTGAAATCACCACTAGATGGTGATACAGACCACATGATTCACGCTTTTCAACCGCAGAGCCACTTTAATATCAAATGTTAGATTTTGACCAATAATTTCTGCTGACTTTTTAGTTAATTTACAGAATTCAGAAAATGTTAGTGTCGATTTTCTTTATTTGTTTAGATTCAATATAACTAAAAGTAAATTTTGCAAGTTTTGGGTGCATTTTCAATCGCTTGTCACTGGGTATGAATATTTAAATTGCACAACAAAACCAGCAATGACTCAACACTTGCTAGCATGATTGGACTTGACAGGAGTACCTTATTTTATTCATTGCTTGTTCTGTAAACTATAATTTAATAGAATAAATTATGCACACAAAACCTCTTAATACTGTAAATAAATAAATAAACAAACAAATAATAATAATAATAATAATAATAATAATAATAATAATAATAATAATAATAATAATAATAATAATAATAAATGAAATTTTTGCCAGATGAGACCACCAGTTTTACTGTTGGGGTCGCCTGGTGAAACCAAATACCATTGATCGTTTTATTCCGCTGTCTCCGTCAGGAAGGTGGCAGTGAGACATTCACAACAAACACAATTGGCACATTAAAACAAACAGAACATGACAAACATATCTTGGGGATGTTGGTGGGTAATAAGTGCAAGGGCTAACCAATTTAAACCCCGTGGCTACCTCTTGGTGGCGCCATTGCTAGAGAAAGGACAAACAAAAAGAAATGGGATAAATGTCCCACTTTTCCTTACCTCTTAAATTCACCAGTTGCCCATCCTTTCTATGTCTCCTATTTCATTATAGAAAAATAAGGGAATTAAATATTGAATCACTGATCATTATGTGCACTCATGGACACAGAGAATGAGTGAAATAGAAGTGTGTGTGCCTCTTATTTATTTCTCTTCATGAGTAATCCACTTTAATTAAACAATAACTGTTACAACACAAAATTTGATTTTTTTTTTTTCTTCTCCAAAGCAAGTTTGGCCACATGTTATGTACAAAGTCTTAATAAAAAGTCCTCCTTTTGTCAGCATCGACTCCAGTTTAAAAATGTAAGGTCCGGTTATTGTCCAACCATCCCTTTCCTATTATTTGAAAATTCAAAAACATGTTGACAATAAATAATACTGTAAAATGCACACAAGAAAAAAAAAAAAACAGTCCACCACGAGATCATAACGTTGCACATATTGCATGTTTAGGAACAGGGGGAACTGAGAAACAGGAGGGTTTTCTTCTTAGCAAAAAATGTGACAATTCATACAAGTTACAGAAAAAAGCTGATCATCTATACATTGACACTAGCAAGATAACAAAGTTATTTCATTTTGTACAAAGGAGAGAGAGTCGTCTTTACAAGCAAAGATCATTGTCTAGCTGTGGAGATTATACAAGCAAGATTTAAGGCAACTTCTCTGTTGTTTTTGAGACATAAGGGCATCGTACACCGTTTTATTTTATTTTTGTCAGCTGACCACTTGTTTTCTTTTTTTCAGCTTGGAGTGGGTTGCATTGCATATTCCAGGCTTCTGAACTAGGCCTGTAATTTGTCATCAAAAAAGAATGCTGGAGATTCATCACGACTCTTGCAGCTATCGGGAAAGACGGATTCAGTTTTCCAAATTTAGACTTCCAAGATCTTCAATTTCCGCCTAAAGCACAGAGGATATGCCCCTCATGCCGCCAACAGAGCATAGAAACAGACAGAACTTGGCATTTTGTCACAGTCTGGGAGTCTAAAAGGTGTCAATCAGAAGTTGAGAGCAACCATAATAAAGATCTGTGTTTAGGACATAATCAGAACCAAGACATTTAGGTTAGTCGGAGAGAGAGAGAGAGACAGAGAGAGAGGAAAAAACACAAGTTAGACTTGATGTTTAAATTTGTGGCACCAGAATGCAGAATCACCTATTTGCTGCTGGAAATTAAGTAAGAAGAGAGAATAAAAAAAAAAAAAAATTGGCCACACATTAGCTGACATTAACAAAACATTTTGTCATAAAGATTTCACACAGAGATGTTTGACAAGCTTCTGTCTTCATGTTTTTATAGTCTAGCCTTGAATTCACTTTGAATGGGCTGACATATTGGCAAACTTAAGTCGCAGTTAGATAACAGTTTGATAAATAGTTTGACTTATGTTATAACTAATTTATTTTTTTTGCTTCACTTGTCAGTGCAAAGTGCATACAAATGTATTTCTCCTCCACTGTAGACCCCAGAACCTGTCCTTCACTCTGTAGATTATAGCACCACATAGGGATTATTTTTCACTAGATTTTTTTTTTCTTACCTGTATCTTAAATCCACATAGAATTTAACGATTTACTAGTAAAATGTTATTAAAATAATCAATAATATTTTTTTAGTTGTTCTGTCCAGTTCTTCAGCACCGGTGTCCCTCAGGTTTTGAATGTGTCCTTGTTTCTACACGGCTGATTTAATTGCCTAATGACCTCCTCTATGTGTCTTCAAACTCTCCAGAGGCCTGGTAATTAAATATGTAGGACACCGGGTCTTGAAGCTCTTTGGACCCCACTGGTCTAATCCATAAACCTGCTGCTGATACACTGAAATGGACCTTTCACTGGATGAGTGGATAGTATCTAAACATAGCCTCATTTAAGAGTCACCATATTCAGTAAAAAATATATGAGTTTCCTAACATTCCTATATTATTCTAGTCAATTAAACTCCGGGAACTTAGTTTAGAGACCTCATTCATCTGACTGCGCATCTGTGATACCACTGCAAGTTTCACTTCTCGCAACTTTCCTCCAATCGCTTTGTGCAAATAATGTCATTTGTTTGAAAAGACTTCAAACTGAAATTTTATACCGTTTAATGTCAATGTGACCTTTTGTAGTAACTGAAACTGTGCATCGTTTGCACACATCTGATGTGCCGGGATCTTTCACACTGTGGGAATAAGAACTGATTTTAGCTGATTATTCAGTTCCAGTCAAAAGAATAACATATTCTTCTGACATCACTTTTTAGATTTCAATCCAAAGGAAAAAATACACATTTCTAACACTGTATTTCTTACCCTTTTGTTTCTTGCAGAAAGAGTAGAGTAGGAACACTGCAAAGATTGCCAAACTGAGGCTGACACGAGGCTAGTCCTAAACGCCCAACTTGCTGCTCACAGATACAGTTACATGCAGTGTAATCTCAGCTGGAGCTTCTGCTTACAGCTGCCTCACAACAAACTTGTACATGGTTACATTTATGGAGCCTGTTAGACGTGATCTTGCATGCTTTTTGTGTGTGACTGAGCTAAGAGTATATGTTGACCCCTTTCAGGTCAAGAGTGAATTAAAACGCTGGCTACAGGATAAACTGAAAAACTATGCATGATTGCAAAGTTAGTGCACTTTTTCGCATTATCAGTTTTTTTAGGGTCTTTGTTGTTTAAAAATTGCGTTTTAAGAGGAATACTGTATTTTAAATCATTCTTAAGTCCTCCTTCTTGGGATAAGTATTTTTTCAAGGCAACCATTCGTTATCTGCTCTAATCTTGTCTTACAAAGCTGACTTTAACGATAAAAAAGTTGGCTCCATGTTTCGTCTCCAAACACCAGAGGACTTTAGCATATTTCACAAACTGGTACAGTGCATCTCGCCAATGAAATGTAAACTAATACTGGGTTTGTTTGACCGGGATACAAGTCAAACTGAATAGATGGCAGTTCTGAACACACAACGGACAACATTGCCAAAGGACAACACTTTAAGTTCAAACAAAAATCTAGGTCATTTAGAAGAGTTTGTGGACAGTTGAGGAACCACTTTTCAAGCAGGATCTAAAATGTTGTTTTGTCACATGGGAACTCACGAGTTACTAGTCAGGTTTGTTAGTTAGCCAGACCTGTTCATTTGTTTATTCTTAACATTAGATGGGTTTCTTTTGTTTTAGATATTTAGCAATTACTGTTATATTGATATAGATTTTATTCTAAGCCTTGCTCCCTTGTAGAGTAGGTCTGTAATTTGAATAGATCTTAATCTTATTAGGACATTTACACGGGCCAATAAAGAATAAATTAACGTAATGACAAAGCCCTAATCAGCCAATTTCTTGGCAATTATTGGTTTGTTAGCTGTAATCTAAATATATTTTACAACTAAAGATTTTGTAATGATTAAGCCTCAGTTATATTATCCAGCAAATTATGGCTTTATTGCTAATATTTTTTAGCAAATCTATCCAGAATGAAACTGAACCAAATAATATCAGTGAGAAATGAACAAGCCTGCACATTGCTAGTTACACATTAGCAACTAGCTCCTTATTTTTGTTTAATTAATGGTTCATATTAGGGTTAATTGTTTTATTTAATAATAATTTAATCACTCACTATTAATAAGTTATTACTAGTGAATTTACTGACACCCAGCTGTGAAGTTGACATTCAGCTACTGATATGTTAGAGGCTAATTAATGGTCATTTTCACATGGGAGAGGCAGGAAAGATAAAAAAAAATACCTTATTTGTTATTAGTATTGGACAATTGAAGGATTTTTGTCAATTGTTTAATGATGAAGTAGAGAATGGAGTATACTTTTGGTCTTTGTTTGAAATAAGTAAGAAAATTGTGGCAAATCATTAATGAACCTCAGGCAGTTAGCATCAGTGGCTAATTAACCACTAGGCATTAGCTACTGATGCTAATTACCACTGAATCATTAGCAATTAGCTACGGATGAATTCATGGTCAAATTTGGTGTAATAGCGGTTGAACATATAATGATTAATTTACAGTCAGTATACGACCACTGAAGTGCGAACTTGACGTCTTGTTAGACAACCACTGATTTGGTAAAGATAAGTTAATGATTATTTTCAAATGGGTGAAAAAAAGTGAAAACTCGTAACTGAACAATTAGCATTTAGCTACTGATGCATTTTCCAGAGAAATTATGTAGATTCCAAATGATTATTAAAGGATACTTGGCCATTACATTTTCAAACAGCTAATTATATAGTAAATCTAATAGTTAGAAATGAGACAGGGGAAAAAATGGGTAAAGATTACTTATCTCCCATTATTATTAGAGGTTAGCTCTTTGCCTGTTTTTTGCTCATTTTAAACTGACAATTAAGTCATTATTAGCTAATCATTTGCTATTTAATAAAATGTGGGGAGGAATAAATAGCTAAAGTAACTGGTGGTAATTTCCTGATTTGAAGCTAATTATTTCTATCGTAGCCATTTTATTAAACAATCTTTTTGTCAAAACAGCTAAATAAATGTAAATAATTAAGGGCAGCTTTGACCGCTCAGGTTAAACAATCAATTTAGCACTGCATGAACTGTTCTTGTGCTTTTTTTTCCAATTTTGAGTCATCTGTATCATTCAAAAAATATGGTATGCATTTAGAAAGGACCAAAATAATAAAATACATGGGCAAACATTTAGTACCTTGGTTGTAGCGTCATCTTGCTTCAAAGCTTTCCACTTTGACTTCTGAATATCACAGAAAGCTCCATAGTAAGAAAAGAAAAATACATATAGTGCTTGTGTTGATAGGGGGCAGTACAGAATGAATCTTTAAATAACACGAGGAGCAGCGGTGGTGGGGGGCCTGTTAATCCTCCTGTTGCAAGAATTTACTGTCTCCAGTTTAAAGGTCAAGTGGTCCTGCTGGCCAAAATGTCCCTTATGTATAAAATTCGTCCCTCTGATGGTCTGTCTCACAGACAAGAGGAGCGCTGTCCGCTATGATACACATAATTTAGTTTTCTTGGATTCTCTTCAGTCTCAAAAGGCGATTTGTAGTGCTGGTAGACGGTGAGATGACAACAACCTACGTGCGTGTGACTGTGAGGAGTGGTGTGGCTTGGAGTGATGGGATTTAGAGGTCGGGGGTAGACAGGTGAGTCGCTGATGGCACTGCGGTTATCAGAGCATCCATCTGTGAAAGAGAGAGGGAGGAGAACGAGACTGAGTCAACGCTGTTTTGAGTTAACCTGGTGGAGGAATTCAAGATCAATTTCCAAAGAGAAAATCTCATGGATTGTTTTTTTCCTCTTCATTCAGTTTTAAGATCTTATGTCTAGCTGTGTTCAGAAGTTTACATACACTTATCGTGGGCTTGATACACACTGCCGTCTGTCTTTTACCGATCTATGGACTGTTCTTGTTCCAGGGTAAAAAGAATATACAATATCCAACCAAAATGAGTCAAAACAACAACAATTGGGCGAACAATTAGCAGTTGTACATTATTTATTATCCACACAGGGTCTATATAAATATGGCAAACTCAAACAGAGTTGAAATGGGATCTTGAAACACAATGCATAATTATCATAGTATGACTTTTTTTCTAACATTTAGGAAGACTATTTGGGAAAACTCAGATGACGATGTTGTGGTTTTGGAAGGTTCTGATAAATTCACCAAATTTGAGTTAAAGAGGGCCTCACCTGTGGATGTGTTATAAGGTACATGTCAAACATTGTGAAACTATGGAAAGCTCTAAAAAAAAATCAAGATGATTGTGGACCTGTTGATTTCCGTAGAGAATCTTTCTAAACATGCCATGTTTGGCAGCTCAGTTATACACAAACATAACACCTTGGATAAGCCCAGTCATCACACCATTCAGAAAGTAGATGGGTTCTCTGTTCTAGTAATTACCATGTTTTGTTGCAAATTGTGTCTATCAACCCCAGAAAAAAAGCAAAAGACTGTGTGAATAGACAAACTAAAGCTTGTAAGAGAGAATCTGTTATCTGCAGAGATGTGATGATTCTGACATGTACCAACATGGACTGTTTGTTTACCATTGTACCATTTAGAGAGGGATTAGCCATTACTCCAAATCCAAAATAAAAATCACATTACAGTTTGTCATCACATTCAGAGAGAAAGATCCTTTTTTCTGGAGACATGATCTGTGGTCTGATACAATTAAACTGACCATAATTGCCTCAGTTGGATTTTTGGGACGGGGAGCTTGCAACCCTCTGAACATCATCTCAACAGTGAAGTAAATTGGTGGCAGCATCATGCAGTGAGGCTGAACTTATACAGGAGGAACTGCGATCGAGGCAGCATGCAAACCTAACTTTTGGAAGGATTCCCAAAACAATCTAAGAAGACGTTTGTACAGTTCTGAATCTGGGGGAAAAAAAAGTCTATCACATAAAATATCATGAATAATTTTGTTAAACCTAATTGACCTAAAACAGGATCTAATGTTAGATTGTGAGAAAAGTGTTTAATCCAGTGTACAGTATGTAAACATTTGGTTGAAAGTCCATCAGCAAGGTGCACCCCAACCACAGTTTTTAGTAACCAAAAAAAAAAAAGCTTCTGACTAGACTTTGGCCTCTCTTCTTTTCTTTACAGAATACACAGAGTTCAGTAAAACTGGTTGATTTCCTGTCACTCAACTAGCTTTCGAGCACAATCCACACATTTTGGAACTAAAATAAATAAAATGTAACAAAATAATGGAAATCGAATAGTGCAACTAAATCATTAGAAACCCAAAATAGGAATGAAAAGGAATACATTTAAATAAGGGATAAATTCTAAAAAAAAAAAAAAGCTAAATGTTGGTTCTTCAGTAAATAATGAATGCATTTCTAAATGTACTTGCAATTCTTTGTTATAGGAGAAAATATTTGAAAGAGTAATAAACTGTTTGCACTTTCCAATGTCGGACGCCATAAAAGATAAACCTTTACATGTGTGAATGTTGCAGTGGCTTATTCTGTTCATTTCAGCTGCTGGCTGCAGGACTTGATTTCCCCCTTTTGTTGTCGCTAATTAATTTCATTCAGAGTGTTCGCCTCATGTCACCCCAACCTGAATTAGCCTTTAAATTGCTCAAAAATTGCAATTTTGAGCAATTTATATTCCTTTAACTGACGTATAATGAGCCAAGAAATGTAGCATCAAATCTAGCACAAATGTGCTGAATAGGTCTTTTGACAAGCAAGGTCTTCAGTTTGGGGATCAAGAATGTGATCTAACAGTTTTTAATTAGACTCATTTTGTTTGGGAAATGAATGTTTGGGCTAAACATTGCATTCACCAGAATGTTATTGAATCACAAACCTTTCAAAGATGTTCTCAGAAGAGTTCTCCAGGTGACATTCAAACAATTCTCCCTGTCACAATATTCAGGTAACTTCCAGGTAAATGCACAGTGTTTTAATTTTTTAATTTATTTATTTTTTCACATCTTTTTCCAAAGTCTGTCTGATCCACACCGTGTCTAACCCATAATCAAGCAGCACACTGTGACGCTCTGATTAAACTTTGTTATTGCATCTGAACAATCCCAGAGGACTGAAAAGTGTGCTGATTTTTTTATTATTAGATACAAAAGGAGAGCAAATGTCTGAGTAAAGAATATTTTAGAGATTAACAAAATCATCTTGTGTTGTTGAAAGACACATTTTAAGAACACTGAAACCTTAAAACCCAGTAATAATTTGATTGGCAGCTAACAGGTGAAAACATTAATATAAAAAACTAAATAATACATTGTCTATTCTTAGGGTATTAAGTATTGTGACACAATAAAAAAAAAAAATCTAAAAAAAGAGCAAACTTAGACAACAGATTCCTCACAGTATTATTATTTACTATACAAAGATAAAGCCAAAAGAAAAAGGTATTTAGAAAAAGCTAAAATATACAAGATGTTTTCGGTTATTTCACAATTTTGTGTTTAATACATAATTCTATATACTTTCAAGTCATAGTTTTGACGTCACTATGTATCTGCAATGCAGAAAGTAAAAAGCCAATGAATGACAAAGGTGAGTCCAAGCTTTTGACTGGTAGTATAGTTCTCAGTGGTCCTTTATGTTAATCAGTCTCTCTCATTGTTACAGAGGAATTTTATTTCTTCTTTATAACGTTTCTGCAGTTGGTTGAAGTTTGCCAAAATTTGTTTCTGTGCAGCTCTCTTTAGTCCTCAGTTGGTATTATTGTCCTATGATGATTGCTAGTCTGTGATCAAGCTATTGGTATTTCACAGTTTCTCTGAGCATTTCACAGTCTGACTTTGGGATCAATGGGCTGAGATATTTACTCCCGCAAAGATTAGTAAATGTCTGAATGGCTTAAATGCTATTTAGTTGATGTCTCTGTAAAATGATGGAATTCACATAATTTCTAAATGGTCTCATTTGCCTTCCCAGACTGACGGGCAGCGAGAGCTGGTTGTCTAAGGTCATTGCTGATGATAATAACAATGTCAATGTGGAATCTCTTGTGATTTTGTACTTAGATTACATTTAAATATGTTTAGAACCCGATTAAGACCAGATACTTATCTTTTTTTTTATTAATGTAATGGTATGTAAAACCTTACAAATGAATGATATGTATGTTCTGTTTTCAATGACTGTATAAATACAATTGTAAAAAGCCTTTAATATAACGTTTAGACAGAAGCTTGATTTATTCTGTGTGCTGCTCTACTTTTGTTTTTAAGTTTACTTCGGAATGTCAGACTCTTTCAAGAGGCTAATATAACAGCTGTCACAGATTCCTCTAAAAATAAACACACGTTTTTCCACAAGTTGTAATATTTTATATAATGTTAGCTAGCTTGCTACAGATCAATATTTGGGGTTGAATCACATTCCTTGGGAGTTGCCACAATGCCTACATATACAACAATATCTAGGTCTGTATTCAAGTAGCAACTTAAAGGGGAAATAGGAAATTGCTTCAACTTGCCTATATGTCATTAAATTATGTGGATTCCCTTTATACACAAAGGCAAACATTAGTTTGCTGATATATGTCATGCAAAGGTCTATTCAGCACCACAATGTGTCAACATACAATTAGTCTTGCTAACAATAACACCAGATAAACAACCTGGACACCAACTGCCATCAAGCATGCGTGGTATCTGCCAAAGAGTCTGACAGTGCTGTGGGGGAATTGGTTTGGGCACACTCTTTGAAGAATTCTTTTAATTTAGCCATATCTTTGAGCCTGAATGGCCCTGTTTAAAGCAACACCGTGTAACTTTTAGCCACTAGGGGCACTAGATCTGCAACTTCCAGGCTTAGTGCTCCATGAACAAAGGCCACTGGCAGCACTGCACTGTCACAAAATTAAACAGTCTCCCTCCGTGTTTTGGAATCTGAGAGAAGACCAGTTTGGCCCAGCAGACTGAGAAGTCATGGAGTTACTTAAAGGCATACTATGCAACATTTTTCAGTTAATTAATATGTTCCATACCGTTTTGGATGATTAAATGAGTCATTTCAGGTCGAACAAAGGTTTTCTCGGCCGCCCTGGTGGTCTGTAGGGGAAATACCGTACTTGCAATTGCAGGAGCTGTCGGCCCGCACTCACAGGCTCAGTAGTCTCGTGTGCATCGCGAGAGTCGGTCTTGCTTTACGGCGAGAACTGCTACACGCCCCCAGTGATAGGTGATGCTCGTTGCTAGCACAGTGGCGATATTTGTGCAGTTATCATGGCGGAACCAGCGAGAAAACAGCGAAAGCCCATATCGGAGCAGGCAAGAAAGAGGAAAAGGGCTCTGGACAGAGAGAGGAGTCGTACACGGGTGAACATTGGGCAAGCTTTTTCCGAATGGCGAGAGCTAAAAGATAAAGAAGGCTGCAAGGCTGACGCGGACCTCGCGTTTCTGCTGATGCGATTGTAAGTAACATTGGAATGGTTTCTCTCTCTCTGTGTGCATGTTCAGTGTTTCCCGCAGGAATTTGCTTAGGCGAGGCGGTAAATTTGGGGGGGGGGGCTTCAAGTTTTGCGCGGACCGACTGGCGGAGCGGGGGGGGGGGGGCGTATCCATGTGTTTTTGCCTGTTTTTTCCCTGCCATTCACTATATGCAACAACAAAGAACCACGTGTTAACGTCAAATAAACATGCAAGCATATCGAGTTATTTTTTTTAATTTTTTTTGGAATGTTAGCAAGGTGGTAGTTTGGCGAGGCGGCCGCCTCGCCAAGATAGCGCCGCGGGAAACCCTGATGTTCATACTTTCACTGTTCATACTTAGTCATTGTTTGTACTGCCGTTTTTTTGACTTTTCGTTGCGTTCGCCTGTCTGCTAAGCTCTAAACAACCGCGCCTGCCTTGACGGAGAAACCAGGAGAACAGCTAAGCATCTTTATCACAGTGCACTTTTACTTTCGCCCTCTGGGGGGAGCCTCGCTGGAAAATCAACCCCGGTTGCATAGTATACCTTTAAGACATGGCCTCATTCATCCCTCTAGATGAAATCCTACATGAAGAACCAAAAACATGTCTGATCAGGTAAGTGTTATATCGGTTTGGTTTTGCTGTTACAGACTGCCATAAAGTGACATAGAGAGCTGCTTTAGGTCACATGACCCATTCAGTGACGGAGCAGACCTTCTCAAGTTACATAGGCAAGTTCTTGAGAAGGGCAGCCCACACGGAGTATCTATACGCACTAAGTGGTGTATATTGACCTAAAAAATTATTTAATATATAATACATCAAATTAAGCTTATACTTGGATCCAAACTTACACAGTACTGCTTTAAGGACATACCAGAGTCTTTTAATTGGACTCAAGTCTGGACTTTGGCTGTGCAACTCCAAAACCTTTGTGTTTGTTTTTCTTTCTTTTGAGTAATTCAGAAGTGGACTTGCTGGTGTGTTTCGGATCACTGTCCTCCTGCATGACTCAAGTGCCCCTGAGTTGAAGGTCGCAAGCAGATGGCCAGACATTCACCTTTCGGATTTTCTGTTAGAGAGCTGAATTCACAGCTCTGTCAAGAAGTTTTTGAGATATCAAAGCACAAAGCAGACCCAAGCCATCACATTAGGAAGAAAGACCACCAACAAGATCTGTACTGCTAGATTGCCTTGTAATTTTGGCCAAATACTCATAACGTTGATTTGAGACTCACTCAAAGTCTTATTTGGATAACTCCAAATATTCACTTACCTCATTTGTTTTGATTGCGGATTCGCAGACACCTCCTCTTCAGCGGCGGCTCCAGCTCAGGGCTACCTCCTGCTGACAACGGTGCACTGATGGAGCAGGACAGGATGGCTGTCTTGTCAGCGGCAGGCTTTGGCACGGGCTGAATGACGACACAACCTCCCGCTGAGAGCAGTGGTAGGGCGTAGGCGTGTTCACCCTCCTCCATGCTGGAGTCAGGGTCTGGCTTGCTGTCCTTATTTGTGTCCACTTTCTCATCTTGTGCTGATAATCGTTTCCCTGTCTCTCCCACTGAACAATTGTTTTCTTTCAGCGCCTCGTGCTCCAGATCACCATTGTTTTGTGGGTCCTTCCCTTCACCTTCTCCTTTTCGGTCTGGATTGAGAAGGGAATGCCATCCAGTGCCATTGACTATTACATTACGAGGGGCAGCAGAGTTAGCTTGGAGCTGAGGAAGGCCTAAAGACTGGGTCCGTACTGAAGTAGCTAAGGGCAGCGTTTTAAAATTAGGATTTAACTGACTCTCTGGAAGGTCAGTCTTGCTGAGAGGTGGAGCTGCAAAGTCCCTTGACTTAAGGTGTGCAATTGTGTCCAGTTCTGTAAAACTGCTCTGTGGTAAAAGAGCATTCTCCCTTCTATTACCCATACATTCCCTCCCAAACCCATCAGCCGGTGGAGATCTCGATTCCTCCACTTTGACCTGGACTCCAGCTAGAACGGTCTGAATGAGCTGCTGCTGGCCTGGCTTTTGGCCCACAGTTAGATCAATTACACCATCGATCAGTTTGGTGCCACTGGAAAGACAAAGACTGCCTGGATTCTCTTCTGCCTTCACAGTCAAGTCCATGAACGCTGTCCTACTTCTCTCACCAGGTATAGGAGAAACCTGTTCTCCACCAGCTGGCTCTGTCTTGTGGTCCCCTTTGTCGCTTCCTGAAGAACTTGGAGAGTGAGGCCTAGAGGATGAAGCTTCTGAAGAATCTGGAGCACTGTGGACAGAACTACTGCTTTCTGGTTTCTCCCTAGAAGCTTTGGAGTTAAAAGGGATTGGGATTGGAATAGGTATTGGAACAGGGAGAGGTACAATGACTGGGTAAGGGACCAAGAGAGTTGGTGGGGGTACCAAAGGAGCTAAGGATGGCATGCCAAAGTTCATCATTGGGGGAAAAGGGATGGGTCCATTGGGCATCATACTGACAGGAGGAAAAGGGGGTAGACCTGGCATCGGTAGGCCAGGGTGAGGTGGGATCATACCGGGATTAGGATTGGATGAATGGTGGACATGTGGAGATAGGAGGGGTCTGTGCATAGGGCTTGATGCTGGACCAAGGGTTCTTGGGGGAGGTGGTGGACCAATACCAGGGATAATGGGGTTTGAAAGTGGGCTGTTAGGTCCCGCTGGATGGCCAGAGGGGCGAAGAAATGGTGGACGGATCTGCTGCATCATTTGATGCTCCATGAACAAAGGCAGAGGCATGGGTCCTCTGGGTGTCATCACCATGGGAGGGCTACCAGAGGGAACCCCCACTGGTGGGTGCAAAGGAACAGGAGGAGGGGGAAGTGTTGGGCTTTCATGGGGTCTTGGTGTGGGGATTTTGGCTGAAGCTGATGAGGAAGGGGAGCAGACAGCAGCTGTTTCTGATGGTGAGGTGGCAGAAGAAGTGGAAGAGACCAAGGCAGAGGTGCCAGAATGGCCCGCTGGTGAAGGAACTTTACGACGAAGATCTGTTAGTGGAGTTCCCCAGGATTCAGGAGTGAGCAACTGCACCCCTCCACTACACTCTGGTTTACCCTCCCCTCCAGCTCCATGGCCAGGGTTACACAGCGCTCCAGGCAAGGCAGCCTGGGTTTCCTTATAGAAAATGTCCATTTTATATTGGTTTAGGCATTTGGCACTGCAGAACTGCAGCCGGCGCTCACCAGCACCAAAGTCCAGGTACTCCTTGGTGTGGCGAATATGTTTGCACCAGTCACAAACCTGCAAAAAACAGAGCACAAGAAGTATGTATCTTTAAGCACAATAGTAGCAGTTAAGCACAATATCATCTTATGTGAATAGTAAGTTCTTTTTAAATCTGTAAATACAGATTTCTCTTTCTGTTTTCACAACTCTACATTTACAGAGGTGAACACACACATTACAATGTTCTGCTGCTATGCAACTGAGGTGAGTGTCTTTAACAATCTGCCCACGCAGGAAGTTCTCATTTGCACTTTCTGTTGGAATGAAAGAGACACTCACCCTCAGTTCTGTTGGAGACCAATGTCTCTGAAACAGCTAAAATATACTTTCCCCCAGTGTCCTTTAGGAGTATGACTTTAATATTGTGCCACCTTGTTAATAAATGTAGCAAAACATTTCCAACAGCTTGTTGTCAAGCACTTGTCTGATTACACAAATCTACAGCAGGGTTGTGAAGGTATTGCAGGGGGGGGCGCAAGAAGGGTCTTGCCTTTTTTGTCCAGGAAATACAGGCTTTCTAAATTATTCTAAATGTGACAATAGCACTCCCTGGTGTTTGGGCTGTCCTTGCAGTCAGTAGTATTATGAATGCTATTACTAAACTCCTAAAAAAAGTACAAAACTTAATGTAACTGAAAATTGTCTTTAGCATTAATGGCTTGATATTTTTTTTTGTCATATTAGGTCCATAGTTAAAAGTTAACTGCAGGAATGAGTGGGGCTAAAAGCTATTTATATTGTTGTTAATATAACAATATAAATTTATATATTTTAATATTTTAACATAGTTAAAAGGAGGTTGAGACTAATATTGCAAAGCTAAGCAAGTTCACATAAAAAGTTTTTTATTTACACAATAACATTAAAGTAGCACTCTTAGGCCTAACCTATACAGTTTGTCTGCAAAAAAAAAATTATTTGGGGGGGGGGGGGGGAGGGGGGGGGTTTACACTTTAACGAGGACCCAAATGTAGAGCATGGTATAGAAAAAAAGGAAGTTTGATAATAAAAAGTGAAAAATCACAAATTAATGTCACCCAGAGTTCAGGCAGAAAACACAGGACGTGAATATCAGGCATGGATAGAGGAAATAAGAAACAGGAAGTAGTAAATGAAATGGAAGAAACCAGCAATGAGTAATGAAAACCAGAGAGTTTAAATACCAAGAAAGGTGTGGAGAACAGTAAGGTGGAAACAAGTGAAAGTAACCAGGAGGAGATGAAGCACAGCTGGGACTAATAAACAGGAGCTGAAGGGAAACATATGGAATGAATCTAACAGGAATAATACAAAATCTACAGAGAATGAATAAAAAACATAAAACCTAAATACATGAACTCAGATGGCAGTAACTAGAAAATATAAACAGGAAACTAAAGAAACACAAAAACTAAAAGACAATAATTAAAGTAAGCTAGATCTAGGAAACATAACAGCAAATAGTCAAAATACAAACGCAAATGAAAATCAAAACCCAAACACTCAGAGATCATGACAATGTGTGATCAACCCAGTCAATTGGGACTTAACTGGACACTTCCATGCCGTGTTACCCCCCCAGACCTATTTAGTCAAAAAATCCATTTAAAAAGAACATGCTGCTTCAGGAACTGGACAAAAATGGGATAAAGTCTGGAACCATAAATTCTGTTCTCCACCAGAACATCTTGAGAGAAATCTTCAGTGACCTTAAGCCCAAGATCACTTGAGAGGGCTTCAAGGCGGTTGTTGGTGCCAACGGTGGAACAAATAAGTATGAGATTTATGGGGCAATTACTTTTTCCCATAGGGCCAAGATGGTTTCCATAGTTTTTTTTCCCCCTCAATTAATAAACTCATTCTTTGAAAGGTGTTTTATATTTATTCAATCTTAGTCTGATAATAAAATTAGTTTAATGAACTAAAACATTAAAGTGTGACTAATAAGGAAATAATGGATGAAATCTGAAATGGTCTGAATACTTTATCATTGCACTTTACCTTTTACATAAAGTAATATTTTTGTTGCCTTTCCAGGAAAAGCTGTATGTCATATAGTAACATTGGATCCAAATGTGTATTGGCTCATGTTAAATGTGAAGCTTTATAATTACTGCAGTGACACTGATCCAGGCTGCTGCAATATTTCATCAACACCTTTACAGTGCAAAAATGTGCACATTTTCCTTGACGGAAGAAAATAAATGTGACCCCCAGTGGAGCAGATAGCAGTGGGCGAGCCCCGAACACGGCATTGCTCGTCAGGCCACACACAGCTCACTCTGTCAGCTCTGGGAGGAGTGGCAGGTCCTCGATGGAGATAATTAAAGCATTAATCAGTTGTCAGACCCTTCAGCGACATCCATCCATCATACAGACCCTTTATCCCCCCTGCTGAATGTTAATAAGTTGAAGGATGCAACTAGAAAGCGGATAAACTCCTGTTTTACACAGTGCATAGCAACATTGGTTTATTGGAAAGAATCAGGTTTGACAGTGGCTTAAAAATGATAGAGTTGGAAAGGCTGTTTGGGAAGATGCACTTGCAGAACTGATCTTTGTTTACTGCAGATTGGAAATATATAAAAACTGAAGATTATTGTAAATATTTCCTGGTTTTTAATCATCTTCATTTGTGCAATGTAGAGTGTTCAAGAGGTTATACATAATGACATAAGTAACCACATCTAGAACAGATCTGAGATAGAATTTCATAATGAGCCCCTAAAGGTCTGTTTCATTTTACATGCTTTAACTGCCCATTTGGTCCATACTAATCCAATGAGCCGTGACGAAGTAAAAGTCCAAAAGGTGCTCTCACAATTTGACTTTTATATGCAAGACCTCAGATATTTTAAATAATAAATGTACTGAAATTTTCCTCAACTCGGAAAGACAGACGGAGAGCACTTAACGACTTTTTGCACTGTGAGTGAAAATTTCACTGCACATTACGCTAATGGAGTTGTGCTTTCTCCTTCACTCTCGTCTCGCTCCCCACTCCTGCACACAGATGTTTGCAGTTCAGACTAATTATGGCCATTTATTTCCACCGTGGCCAACGAACCAGCGTTGGTGGTGTACTTTAACTATTTGCATTACTGTTATCTGGCTTGGAAAACAAGCAGCCGCCGCATTCTCCTTCCTCTAAACTTCTGATACGGCGATGAGAGGGGAGAAAATTAGGAGCCACCAGCTGTGCCTTGTCAGAGGTCACGGGGCAGGGAGGGAGAAAGAAAATATTTGTGACGCAACAAGTTCCACAGAAATACCAGAAAGTTTTAGTGATTGAAGAAGAGGAAGAGTTTAAAGATCTAAAATTACTGCAGATAAAACAGGGTTGGTCACAATGGTAAGAAAGAAGAGGATTCTGAAAATGAGAAGAGTAAGGAAAATCAAAGAGAGACTACTAGAGAAACACTGTCATTATCAGAAGGATTAAATTAGTCAAAATGATTTTTTTTTTAAGAAAAAGTGTCTTAAAGGCCCTTCAGGTAAAGTTAAAGGAGCTATAGGTAGGATATTTACTGTAAAATCAACCTAAACCATTCTCATTAGTCACCCGGGATGAAAGTAACATTCCAAATAAACAATCAATCTTCTCCTTCAACAATGTCTTGGTCAAGTTTTTCTCCTTTCAAACCTCGAGGTATGGTCCGGAACTACTTTGGTTCAGAGTGTAGCCCGTGTTTACTTCCTGGTTCCTGAGCCAATCAAATGAGAGATCCCCGGGTTCCCAAAACAGAGCACAACATTTGGTGTTTTATTCTGTCAAAAGAGCAGCAGCCTGCAAACAAGCCAGTAAGAGAAGCAGACCAGAAATAGAACAGACTATGCCTATCCTATGTAAGTAAAACTTCAGAGAGTTTCACAGCTGCCAGACCGTTGGGTAAATGGTGGGTCGGTGTGAAAGGCATTGAGTATGTATTGTTCTGATTTTAACCACTAGGTGTCATTGTTACTTATTGTTTCTTTACAGCTAGGGTTGACGATTTCTCCGGAAGTTTACGCAAGTCCCTTTATGAATAACTGCGCATGCGCAAGACCGTCTTACCTTGCTCTTCTGCTCTTCACGGGGATTGTGTAAAAACAATCTCCCAAATCCACTCTGGTCTTATTTCTTTCTACTAAGTCCTTCCTCTGCTTCTCATAAACATGAACGTGGTTGCCTTCTTGTGACAATCAGCCATGTTCAAAGACTACGGTGAGAGTAGCAGAGCTACAACAAGCGGCTAACCGCTAACCTAGCCGCTAAGCTAACCGGATACATAAACACTAGGAGTGCGCATGCGCAGCTAGCAAGCGGAAACTCAGAAGGAAAGAGCACGGACACTGGTGTTATATAAGCGCGTCAGAATGATTGGCATGTGGGTCAACACGGAACTTGAGGGACAGAGGGGGGTGAGTATATAACCTCTATGGGTGGCAGCAGGAACAAAACTTTGACAAATTCATGCCCTTCGGACCGAACGGCAAAGATTGGTTAGAGTTTCTCTAGGCCTGCAGCTCCCACAGAGAATTATGTTTTAACCTCCTTTTTGTGTATACATAATGTTTTGACTACTTTCTGGATGGAAGGACGATTTTACCTAGCATAACAAGAAGTGTTTCTGAACAGGATTACCAACTATAGCTTTAAGACACGTTGTATAATGTGTAAGAGGATGGCTGCATCACAGCAAATTTGGAAAACATAATTTCAGTGTGAGGTGACACTCTTAGAACTTAACCAAATAGGTTTTTCCTCTCCATTCTCCCGTACTTTCACCATACTTTTTCAGTCCGTTAAATTCCCCAGATTCCCAAAGGCCTCTCTCCCAGACCATACCAGGATGCTACTAGACGACAATACATCACACTATGTGGTTATGACATCATCACTACAGAGATCATGTTTGCTTTGGGATGTTTCCATGACCGTTGAAAACCAATGAAATTTTTCTTTACATACAATATAAGACATTTCTGAGCCTACATCAACAGTGTCAGCCTCGCTGTGGACGCAGAAGCACTTTTTCATAATTTTTGTCAGCTGCTCAGCAGCATGGGAGAGTGCCGGGGAAGTGAACTTCTGTATTCATGATTTCTGAGAGGATAGCTTTGTGGGTCCAATCAAAAGGAATCCAAATATTTGTTCGTTTGAGCGGGGATTACTGTAGTGATCCTGAAGGCTAAGGTTATATTGTAATCAGTCAGAAGAAAAATATGCAGCCGACTGTTATTCAAGTAAATCACCTGAATAACAGCTGAGGTTATATTATAAATTCCTACGAGTCACTGCTTTTGTTTTCTGTCCTCTTTGTCCTGCTTTTTCTGGTCCTTCTGTGTCTCCTTATGTGGTATATTAATGATACAATATTTTCTTCAACGTCCTTTACAAAACAGTCCTGTTTTCATACCGCAGAGATAAGCCCCTCCCTAAGCTGTCTTTGGCTGTTCATAAATCATCAACCTAGATGGTCATATACTTCACACAGTTGAGCTTTTAGAAATTAAGTCATTATTGAGGAACCAGTTGTGACATGGAGAAGAATTCAGCCTATATAGATGTTTAACTAAATATTGTGTTCAACAATAATAATCTAATTGCCTTAGATATTAATATTGTTCCTGTGGTGTCTTTGGTGTAATCATCTAGCACATTTGGCTGGTAACCGAAAGGTTGGTTGTTTGAGCCCACCCGGGCATACTTAATTTTGCGTGACACGGTGATGCTGTGGTTAGCACTCTTGCCTCACAGTAAGAAGGCCTGGGTTCGAGTCCCAGGCTTGGCAGGCTCTTTCTTTAGGGGGGTGGTGGCCTTGTGGTTAGAGCAGCACTTGAGAAGGTTGCAAGTCCCTGTGCAAGACCCTTAGTCCCTGCTTGCTCCCCAGGCACTGTGATAGCTGCCCACTGCTCCCTGAGGGATGGGTTAAATGCAGAAGACACATTTCATTGGAAAGTACAATTGTAATAACAAAATAAAGATTTCTTCTTCTTCTTCTAACTGTGTTTCTTTCCAAGGCACAGCTGCCTTTGGAGCTAGTCTGCCATTACCCTCTCTAACATAGAAACTACTCCTGGACTTCAGTGTTGTTTTCCTGTCTCTACTCTATCTTCATAAAGCCATTGCAGATGACCGTTCACACTAAGCCTGGTTCTGCTGGAAGACTCTACTTGTTAAAGGGGAGTTTTCCTCACCACTGCCGCTACATGCATACTCAACATGAGGGATTGCTGCAAAGTCGATGTCATATTGCAAAAGTCTACACTCTTTCAGGTGAATTCTGCTGGTCAATGACTCAGTTTCCTTAGATAAAAAACGTTTTAACCAATCTCTGTAAGATTTGATCGATTTGACTTTGTAAACTACCTTGAGATGACATGTGTTGTGAATTGGCAATATATAAAAAAATGTAATTGAATTTCATTTTGTGTCTGTGTTTTGACCATTTTCTTGTTGTTTATTCATCTTCTTAAGGTCTTAACTCTCAGTTAATTTTCCTGTGTTCATTATTTTTTGGAAGGTGTTTCCATATTAGTTCATTCCTTTGTTTAGTTTCTTAGTTTATTGGTGTGTTCTGTTATTCAAACATTTGGATTTATTTCTCTTAGATCACTGTCAGTCTTTCCGTCTTGGTTAAATAGTTTCCTTCAGTTAGTTCATCTAAATTTGTGTTAATCAGACTTCCTCACCCTCTCCCTGCTTTCCTTCTGCCACAGCTTCTCCACATTATCCCCTGATTATATAGGAGCAAGTGGAAAGGCATACAGGCGATCAATGAATACAACACGCCCTCACCCCCGGTGGGTGAAGTTGATGCTGACTTTCTTAACGGACTAAATAACTTCTTAGGGAGGTTTGAGGCACTAAACAGCACTCCAGCAGTGAAAGCTGTTCCCCATTAGGAAGAGGAGGTCCTCCGCCTTAACACTGCCGACGTGTGGAAGACTTTGAGGAGAGTCAACCCCCGGAAGGCCCCAGGTCCCGACAACATACCTGGGCGGGTGCTCAAGGAGTGTGCAGGTCAGCTGGCTGGTGTCCTCACAGACATTTTTAACACCTCACTTGAACAAGCCACAGTGCCAGCATGCTTTAAGTCTGCCTCCATCATTCCGGTGCCGAAGAAACCTCAAGTCACCTGTTTCAACGACTACAAGCCTGTTGCACTGACTCCCATCATGATGAAGTGCTTTGAAAGGCTGGTAAAGGAACACATCGTCTCCAGCCATCCCCCAACATTCGACCCGTTCCAGTTTGCCTACCGACGGAACCGGTCCACTGACGACGCCATCTCCTCCACTCTTCATCTGAGCCTGGCACAACAGTGGTGGGCCTGATCAGAGATGACAACGACCGGGACTACAGAGAGGAGGTGGAGCAGCTGATGGGCTGGTGCAGAGACAACAACCTGACCCTGAACGTGGAGAAGACGAAGGAGATCATCGTCGACTTCAGGAAGAACCGGCCCCACCACGCTCCACTGCTCATCAACAGCTCAGCTGTGGAGGTGGTCAGCAGCACCAAATTCCTGGGGGTGCACATCAAGGACAACCTCAGCTGGTCTGTGAACACCATGTCATTGGTGAAGAGGGCACAGAAGCGCTTGTACTTCCTGCGGAGGATGAGGAGAGCCCACCTGCCCCCGCCCATCCTCAAGACCTTCTACAGAAGCACCATAGAGAGCATTCTGATCAGCTGTCTCTCTGTGTGGTGTGGGGGCTGCAATGCCTCCGACTGGAGGAACGTGATGAGAGTGGTGAGGACAGCAGAAGAGATCATCGGGGCTCCTCTTCCCTCCATTAAGGACATTTCATCTGAGCGCTGCGTGTCCCGAGCCTGTAACATCATCAGGGACCCCTCACACCCCCACCATGGACTGTTCTCCCTGCTGCCCTCTGGGAAGAGGTTCCGCAGCATCCGCTGCAGGTCCACCAGGTTCTGCAAAACATTTTTCCATGTGGCCATCAGACTGTTGAACTGATTGTCATTGTCCTATGCTGGATCCTCCTGTTACGCTGTCTGTTTCTCTGCCCGTGCTCAATGTCTTGGTCTCCTTGCAACTTCTGTAAGTTCTCAATTTTATTATTAAAACTATCACTATGCTCATCCCATGCTCCTGTCTGTACTTTGGTCCTACTCCAAACCCACACTTGACACGACGTTAACCTCAACCCGTCCACTGAATGTTATGTGCAACTTCCTTCTGTTTTGTTGTTGTGGCAGGAAACCTAAAATGGGTCATGTGGCTTAGAGCGGCACTCAAGGTCACATGACCATTTCAGCAATGGATCTGACCCTCTCAAGTTACAGGGGTGTAAAAGCCACAGGTTAATTTCAAACACCAGATGTTGTTTTGGACTTTGCAGAAAGTGCATAGAGATGGGGAAAAGGTGTCCAGTCCCAAGGTTTTTGTAAAAGAGGCCATTGACAGCATGATGGGTACAAACTGTAGTCCAGCTACCACAGCCTGATAGCTTACTACTTCATCGGGTCTCCCAGCAGCCAGCACAGCAGGATGGAGCTGGGTGTAAGTTGGAGGTGTATCCCTTCTCTCCTTGAAAGGATCCATAAGCAGCAAGTACAGTGGAGACCAGTATTTATGTGGAAGAGAGCGACCATGGCATGAACTGATAGTTGCCAGAGTTGATGAATTGATTCTGGATTCATATTCTTCATGATCAAGCCATGTTGGTGCACTTATGCCACACATGTTTTACAATGCTGCAATCACTCAGTGCAACAATAAGCTTTTTACTTTATAACGCAATCTTCATCCAAGTGAAGAGGAACTTAGTGCCATGAGTGATGTTATGCTTCAAACAATCTGCCAAACGTCCTGACTCCTCCAGATGTCAGGAACATTGTGGCCAAGCAACTCTTTCAACAGAACTGATCTACTGGAAAATGAAGCACGAAGTAGGTTAACTTCAGGAATTTAACCATTAGCAAAATGTAACTTTGATGCTGTGATTATTAATCAGTATACTGAGACGTCATGTATTGTTGGGATGATAATAATGAAAAATGAGGGGAAAAAAAGATATCTGCCAGTTCTCCTGTTTCTTTGTGTCTCCTCTTACACTCTGTGTGACTTCATTAAAATCTGAATGGAGAATGAAAAGTTTAAACTGTAGTTAAAAGTCAAAGAGGTACAGACTTGCTCTGTCTTTCAGGCTACTCTGATTACAGCCAGCCATCCAATCAGTCATTATAAATGTGACATGTAAAAACCTTTCTCTCTGGGCCAAGTGAAGCTCAGTTGGAGGATTTCCCAACACACGCTACGGGCGGGGGCAAGGAGCTGCAAGATAGATGAGACTTAAGTGGTGACTTGTCTTTGGATGTTACTACAGAAACTCTGATCTTCTGCTGTTGGCATGTAGCTGCCTGTTTGCCGTTGCAAACAGGCAGTTTTGTCTCCTGATGAGGTTAAATATATTTACAGTATGAGGTCAACATTTCCAATGTTTGATTGCTATTTGTAAAATAAATTAAAATTAAATATGCATGATTCCACTTCTTCCACTTCCCTACTATACTATTATGCTGGTCTACCATATAAAATCTCAATAAAAAACATACATGTATGACTGTGAAATGACAAAATGTAGAAAAGTTCAAGTGGAATGAATGCAACAGTATATCTGTCTGTCCTTTTTGTAACAGAATATAATGTGTGACAAAAAAGGTTAAAACACAAAAAGAATGAAACATCAAACTTAAATGTATGAAAGCTCTATTATCCTAAAACTGTGTCTGGTGTTAAATGGTCATGATTCTTACAAGAACATCGCTGTTTGTCTTGAAGACAAGCCGGGGAGCATCCTGAGTAAAGACGTGCCGGGGTAATTTCCCTCCAAGGCTGCCGTCGTCTCTCGTCTGAGGAGGGGGAGGAGAAATAATGGCTACTTTTTAAGGATGGACAAATAAAACAGGTGAACAGAGGCAACAAAAAAAGAAGAAATTCAAAGCAAGAGTGACATAAAAGAAACTGAAATGATGATTAGAAAAGTTGTTTGACAATCTAATTGAACGTGCAGACATGCATGTGCAGATGTTTAGTTCATTGGAACACAAGTTTAAATTCTTACACTCATTTATTTGAAGTTAAAGGGCAGCTTCAAAAGATGTTTAGTGATGTATTCACACAGTGGCTGGCAAAAGTATTCATAGTCCTCAAACCTTTGCTCATTTTGCCATATTACAACCATAAAATTGAAAAACTGCAATCATGCTGTGAGGATGCTTCTCTTGAGGAGGAAGAGAGAAGCTAGAGTTACGACAAAGATGGATGGAGCTAAATAGGGGCAATCCTGGGGCTGCCAAAGGACGTGGGTAGATTGGGGGGGGGGGGGGGGGGGGGTCCAACAATGATGAACGGCCCAGTCAAAGTCCAGTGTGGCAAACTGAGCTTGAGCTTCATTCATTTCAAGCACAAAGTACACTACAAGTGCCTTTCTGCAACTTATTGACCAAAGAGGGCTGAAAAACAAATGCACATGACGTTAAACATATAAATATATGTGTCTAAAATGTTCTAAACGGAGTACTTTAAATGTGCATTAAATGATATGCCAGTATCCCAGATGATTATTTTCATGCCACCTGGACCTGCACACCTGTTCACCTATCCTGGACGTCAACGACTGAAAAACTCTCCACCATTTTGAGCTGCAGAGCTTCACCAAATAAATAGATAGATAGATCCACTCCTTGGTTCTCTAACTGTTGCCAAGAAAACTATTCTTCTCAACTGGAAATTAGAGAAATCGTTACACTCCAACATCTGGACAAACCTTCTGGCTGAATATATGCATCTGCAATGCATTACATTCAGGCAAAAAGACAACATAGCTCGTTGTATCAATATTTAGAAACCCTTTTTGCCAAAACTAAAAAAGGTTAAACCAATAGCCCGCGTTAACATTTGATTAAGTAATGCCATATTCATCATTTATTTTATTTATTTTTACTGAAGTTCCTGTTCTGTGATGGACTGATGACCTGTCCGTTGTGAACCCCACCTCTTGCCCAATGACCGCTGGAGATAGACGGCAACAACCCTTCAAGGGTAGTCGGATATAGACAGTAGATGGATGGGTGGATATTATTAATACAGAATAATTTATTTACCTATTGTAAGTATTATTAAACCACTTTCTGAATACTGACTATTTAGAAGGTGTGTGTGTGTGTGTGTGTGGGGGGGGGGGGGGGGGGGGTGATGTGGGACCTCCAGAGTGGTCCTGGACCTCTGCTCAGTGTCCCATCCCTCCTACTGTGATCCAACTAATGACTTTGCTTTTTAATGCATCCCGTTAGGGAACAAAAACCAAAACAAAAGAATAAGGAAGAAACAAATTGATTAAAAAAGTATAATACTTATAAAGGCTAGGATAACCATGGTTTAAGTGGGATTTGCCTTGCACTTTCCTATGTTTTTTTAATAAATGTCACACGATCAGGACTGTCAAAAGTATAAAAGGCTTTTAATATAACAACAAAAGAAGTGGTAAGGTGTGTCTTGACCAACATTGGTTGAATTGGTGCCTCTGGATTGGGGGATACTTGAAGTGTGCCCTGGGGCATCTGCGCTGCACCCTCCATGCCTTTGGCTGCCTTCTCTGAGGTCGATAGTTTCAAGTGGTTAAAAAGGAGGTCACAATTTAATAAAACCATCCATTCACTCCCCATTTACTCATTTACCCATTTTTTACCTGTCATTTTGTTTGCAACTTATACTTTAAAAGTATATAGCCACGTTATATGCTTATAAAAAAGACCAAAACCGTTTGATCGTGATAAAATAAAGTTATATACATCAAGCATCCATCCTGATAGTGTTTAGATGGTACTTTTTGTGGATATAAATAGCCCCAGGAATTGGCGCTATGACCAGATATAAACAGATGTGGCGCCATCCACCAGCAGTATCGTAGAACTATGCCGATTGGCTTAATTGATAAATAAAAATTAAATAATGCCGTACTAATCCTGACCCTCTGAAATGCCTTGCAGTAAAGCAGCAGCTCGCCTTGATCTAACACCAACTGTTGTTAATTGTATACGCCGATGTACAGCAACGTTAAGAGCCTCATATCAGAACATTTACTCACGTTAGTCAACTATGCGGTCACATCTGAGCAATTGGCAGGTTTAGCGTCTGTTTCAGTTCATACTGTATTCATAGCAACGTTCCAGTCTTTTCCCTCTTGGAATATATTTTTTATATGCCGTTTTTCCCCCCCCTGGACCTTGGACCATTCTGAATTGTTTCACTGGGAGATGCTAATAGCCATTAGCCGCTTCCTTGTTTTATTCCCTGCTGCGCATGCGCAGTGTTGTACTTCCTCTGTTATTAGAAATAAACACGAAAGGCTTTATTTACTAACAAAACGAAAAACGCCAAAATAATAACTAATACGCCAGTGATAATCTTTCGTAAAAACGTTGTATGCAACCAGAGTCAAATAACGTGGCTATGCACCTTTAACTTTGCCTGCAAGGTGATATTGTTGCGATATTTGTGCGTTCGCAAACACACAAGAATGAATCTAGTCCTAGAGAAGCAACCCAGCATGAGTCGGCCAATCACGTTGCAGTATTAGAGTTTTAAGCCAAGACATACAGCTGTGACCAAAGCAAGAGCTGACGAGCCCACAGCTGGACCAACATAAACATGGCAGGGAAGGACGGATGAGTATCTACTGCTATCACATCTGTTTTGTCAGAATCCATGATTCCATCTTTGAACAAGAAGAAGTGCCTTGACCAGCTTAACTTGTGGTTTCTCATGATGCCTGCTGCTTACATTTTCATTTGATACTAAAAGCGACTTTTGGTAGGCGGGCACTAGTTGTTGCTTTGTCCAATCAGCTCAGCTGAAGGTCCCTCCTTTCCGTGAATGGACTCAATGAAAGCAGTTCCACATTGATAATGTGCAGGACTGAACCGACAGTGCTACACGATATCAATCTGGCTTGCCAGGTTACTTTATAATGGCACTATTATAATTGTATTGTATATTATATTATCATTATTATTAATAACATTATTTATATTACTTTTACTGAACTGACAAAGTGGATCAGGACATTTTATCATCTCAGCGAGATCATTTTGTTTGGGTGAATTGACCTGCTGACAGGATGCAGTGCTTTTGGCTCCTCAGACTTAAAGGTATAGTAGTTTTTCGGCTTCGAGTTCTGAGAAGATGATCTTATCTATTGGTTGTCCCACATGCCAATCATCGTGCGTGAATGTTCCTTGCTAGTTTCTTCTAGTGTTTATGTATGTAGTTAGCTTCGGTGTTAGCTGTTAATTGTCGCTCCGCTGCTCTCACCCTATACTTTGAATATAGCTGAGAGCCGCAAGAAACAAACACGTTTAAGAGAAGAAGAGGAAGGCCTCAGTAGAAAGAAATGAGACCAGAGTGGATTTCGGAGATTTTTTAATACGATCCCCCTGAGGAGCGGAAGAGCAGGTATGACGGTTTTGCACATGCGCAATTATTCAAAAAGGCATTTGGCCGTTTCTTACTTACATTTCCAGAAAAAAATCATCATCCACTCTACCTTTAATTTATTCATATTCTTGCACAATTTGTTACATTTTTTTGTCTGTTCACCTCTTCTTGCTGGATTAGTTTGTCTTGTTTACCCCACAATAGGAAAAGAACATGCCAGTATCAAATGAATGTTATATGATAAATCTGCCCAAACACTTCAGCTGTGTCATTTCAATGAGTATCTTATTGCAGCACGAAAACAATCCTTACAAACTCCGATTCCTGCAGGAAAATGAGCCTCCCGCACTCTGAATATTTCCTTATGCACAGTGTGAAAACTGAGGAACTCTGTTATGTCAGGTGTGGGTAACTTTGCTTCAAAGATGTTCCCAGAGAAGCTTTGCTGTTTTTTTTTTTAATTTAACAAATGAAATCCCCTTTTATATAGAACAAAGCAACGTGTGATATAATTGGGTCATAACGTGCAGCCAAGGGCCACTGAAATGAAGACTTTACAGCTATTATTATAGATGTATATTGTTAAGTACGGGCCCCTAAAGGTGTATTTTTCATTGCAGCTACTGAAAGGTCAAACCCTTGGTGACACAATGTTCCCTTTAATGTTGTCCCTAAAAACTTTGATTTGTCAGGGGGTGACTACATCACTTGTCTGTCGTTTCATTTGTTCTGGAAACAGCGTAAATTAATAAATAACTGGAGGCTAATCTAATTGGTGAAGGGCTCTACAGACTCCAGAGAGGTAAATGGACATTAACCAGGCGAAAACCTGACACACTGACAGCGATCGAAAGATGCAGCATTGTGCTATTATTCAGCCTCCAGTTTGTGCTCTGACCCTCTGGCCCCGCTCCAGCTCATTTGCATATTGTACTAATGAGGTGTTGGCACCGTGAACACGACTCAAGGCTCACAAAAAGCCACACAAAGACAGACGTAGATGGATAGACAGATATGCAGTGTAATTTTAATAAAGCTGTGATGAATAAACATCTTTATTTAGAAATAAAGAAGAAAGGAATGTTAACATACAACAAATATTACTATTATTCAGAGCAAACAAAGGTGAATAAAGAAAAAGTGAATAACGGTGGGTAAAACAGTCCAACAAAGCTAAATGGCTGTTGTCAAGTGCTAAAAATGCTAAAAATGCTTACTGTTCCACCCATCCATCCATCCATCCATCCATCCATCCATCCATCCATCCATCCATCCATCCATCCATCCATCCATCCATCCATCCATCCATCCATCCATCCATCCATCCATCCATCCATCCATCCACCCATAGTTCCAAATACAGGCAAGTGAAGCACCCCTCTGTTGGTGCTGTGTTTCTGAGGGGATGATAGGCCTGCTGTCAATGCCCTGTCCTCCATCTGGGATCGCATACTCGTCCAGGTGTGCGTGCCCATCAGCTGCCAAAAATAACCACTCTTCTCCCCCAAAAAAAAAAAAAGAACAGAGAAAAAGGGATGATGAAATCTAAAATCAGAAAGCCAATATGGGTGCCCAGAGTGCACACTTGAGCTGATGTCAAACCATGAAGAAAGTCCATTCTGTGAGATAAATAACAAGAGGGAAAATAAACCACATGAAATACTGAATACATTTATATATACTGCTCCGGTTTTTCCTCAGCGTTGTACTTTTTTTTTTCCCTCCGTGATGTTTGACATTGCACAGTTTGTACTGGATAGCTGTTGCCGCTGCTGCACAAAAGTCTCTAATTTTCGTATACTGCTCAAAAACATAAAGGGAACACTTAATGCAACTCCAAGTAAACCAAACTTCTGTGAAATCAAACTGTCCACTTAAGCATCAACACTGACTGACAATCCATTGCACCTGCTGTTGTACAGATGGAATTGAAATTCAAAGGAAACCACAGACCACTTTTCAGTTCCTCTGCTTTCTGGCTGATGTTTTGGTCTCTTTTGAAGGCTGGCGGTGCTTTCACTCTAGTGGTAGCATGAGACGGAGTCTACAACCCACACAAGTGGCTCAGGCAGTGCAGCTCATCCAGGATGGTACATCAATGGGAGCTGTGTCTGTCAGCGTAGTGTCCAGAACATGGAAGCACTACCAGGAGACAGGCCAGTACATCAGGAGGCGTGGAGGAGGCTGCAGGAGGGAGACCATCCTGCAGCAGGACCGCTACTTCCACCTTTGTGCAAGGAGGAACAGGAGGAGCTCTGCCAGAGCGTGCATGTGTCTGCTCAAACGATGAGAAACAGACTCAATGAGGGTGGTGTGAGAGCCTGACGTTGGGGGTTATGCATACAGCCCAACACCGTGCAGGATGTTTGGATTTGCCAGAGAACACCAAGATTGGCAAATTCGTCACTGGCGCCCTGTGCTCTTCACAGATGAATGCAGGTTCACACTGAGTACATATGACAGACGTGTCAGAGACTGGAGACGCCGTGGAGAACGTTCTGCTGCTGCAACATCCTCCAGTATGACCGGTTTGGCAGTGGGTCAGTGATGGTGTGGGGTGGCATTTCTTTGGGGGGCCGCACAGCCCTCTGTGTGCTCGCCAGAGGTAGTCTGACTGCCATTAGCTACAGAGATGAGATCCTGAGACCCAATGTGAGACAATATGCTGGTGTGGTTGGTCCTGGGTTCCTCTTAATGCAAGACAATGCTAGACCTCATGTGGCTGGACTGTGTCAGCAGTTCCTGCAAGACGAAGGCATCGATGCTATGGACTGGACGGCCGTTCCCCAGACCTGAATCCAACTGAACACATCTGGGACTTCATGTCTCGATCCATCCACCAATGCCACACTGCACCACAGACTAACCAGGAGTTGGTGGATGCGTTAGTCCAGGTCTGGGAGGAGATACCTCAGGAGACCATCCACCACCTCATCAGGATCATGCCCAGGCGTTGTAGGGAGATCATACACACTGAGACTCATTTAGACCTATTTTAAGGACATTACATCAAAGTTGGATTCACCTGTAGTGTGTTTTTCCGCTTTAATTTTGAGTGTGGCTCCAAATCCAGACCTCCATGGGTTAATACATTTGATTTCCATTGATAAATTTTGTGTGATTTAGTTGTCAGTACATTAAACTATGTAAAGAACAAGTATTTAATAAGAATATTTCATTCATTCAGATCCAGGATGTGTTATTTTAGTGTTCCCCTTACTTTTTGGAGCAGATTCTCTTGTCATCTTTAGCAGCTGTCTTGATCAATTGTTTTTCAGGCATTCTGAAGGTCGTTCAAATATTTTCTTTGGACTTTGGCAACTTAAATCTGACCTGGTAATCGTTCAGGCATAAAAAGTCTGCAAAACTCAAACAACACAAGCTTGCAAAAAGTAATTACTGCTGCCATAACAAGTACTCTGGTAAAAAAAAAAAAAAATCTAAAAAAGGTTTTCACAGACTTTATCTGCAGTGCAAGTTAAAGAAACATCACAAAGCCATCCAAGTTCATGTTTACTTTTACAGTCGCCATATCTTGTTAGTTGAAGTTACTTTTTTCTTTATTTGAGCTAGATCGCTGGCAGCTATGAGATAATCACCTTCCTCTTTGTGCCCTGCAGCGGAGTAAGGCAGGCCTGCAGGCTTCCCAAGCTCCAGCGAGCCTCCGCTGCAATGTGCAGACACTCTACAGTCTTCATCACGTGCACAGAAAAATCCACTCACACGAGGCACTTATAGAGACACACTCTGATAGATGCCAATGTCTCTCTCATACATTTCTCCCTCTGTGGCAGCTGATGGAAAACCATGGAGGGCGGAGGAGCAGCGAGGCAGGTTTGTGAGCATGTTGGGGGTGATGTGACATTTCTGGGCTGACATGAAGCGACACTCTGCCCCCTCGTGCCTGGAGCGAGCTCTCGGGGAAAGACACTGATGGAGGTCTGGGGTCTCATAGGAAAAGGAGGGGGGGGGGAGGTTTCATGGTGTGAACAAGAAAAGAAAAGTGTGTGCAGCAGCAGAAACAACCTGCGAACTGAAGTCTTCTCATGACATGCTTTTAAATGTTCCCCTTTTCTTAAATAGATCACGATGGAAAAAAAACAAAAAAAAAAGATTGTTTTTACCGGGATGGCATTTAAAGAAGAAAACAAAATAATCTACAGTAAAAAAAACTAAAACCCAATTGCTCGGAAAAGAAGATTAATGAAGTTATTGCAGCAGGAACAGGCAACATTTCACCACAGTTGAGCTTTGCAGCAAAGCAGAACCCTGCAAAAGCTTTTGAAATACAACTCCGTTTCATAAGAGCACCTTCCGTGTTTATTGCTACCCAGGTAAAGCTGTGTGAAAGCCCCTTAAAATAAATTCCTCTTTTATTGCAGTGCTGTAACCTCGCACAGAAAGTTTAAGAAAAATCCACCCTCCAGCTTTACTACCTATTCAAAACTAATTTTACTATCTACTCTACCATGTCCAAAAAAACAGCAAAATTTATGTAAGTGAAGCATTTTTTTTAAATATACCTTTTTTTAATAGTTAATTACATTGAGTAGGAACATATGTTTAGTGATTCATGTCTAATTGTTTTCCTAATTGTAAACATGACATGATACACAGGTCTATTTCTATATGTCACTCTTCAAAAAGGCAAAGACAAGATAGTAAAGCAGATCTGAGCTAATCTTCACAAGTCATTTTAGTCATCTAAAATTACCCATATCTACAGTCTACAATCTGCAGTATTAATTAAATGTTTAGATTAATCTAAACTATGACCAACGAAGCTCGAGGATGAGACAAGTTTATCTTGCCACCCAACGTTGAAAGAAGGATGGTAAGGAATCTCCTACGTTTGCTGTTAGAGAACTGCCGGGAAAACGGCTTTTATATACTATCAACATATACGTAAACAGGTGGGTATGGAGTAGAAAAATAATAAATTATATGGGGGAAAAAACTCAGATCCATTAAGTATAGTGGAGAATCCGTAACGCTGTGGGTCTGTGTTTTCCAAAGGCCCTTAGAGCCTTGTTAGAGAGCACGGTATCAAGAACTATAAGCCTACAACAAGCAACCTTATAAGAGTTATTACAAAGTATTAACAGTAGTGGAGCAAATTACTGTGGCACTAGCACTTTTGTTAAAAAATAATGTGAAATTTTTACACATGGAATAAACTTATTCAAAATAAAAGTCAAATTCTTTTTTTTCATTTTTCAGTGTGAGAATATGCTTCTGTAATAAAAGATGTATATCGTCTCATGCTTAACCAGATCTTTATCAGGGGTACCAATAAATGTCAAAGGTTCTGCGGTTGCTTCCAAAACGATACGGCCAAAACCCAGCATGATGAATAAAAGGATGGAAAGCAGAGGGATTTTACCGTGGCCAATGAGTTGAGAAGCATCCCCCCACCCCAACAAACTCTCATTAGGTTGTTACTTAGGAAAAACTCGGGGGTTTGGGGGGGGGGGGGTCACTAGTCCTTCACAGAGCAACGGGTAATACCTAGATACAGACACTCATACCTTTGGGCAAACAGTCATGAACCCACGCATGTATGGGAAAAACAAGAAAGATCTCAAGCTGGGATTCAAACCCAAGACCTTCTTGCTGCAAGGCAACAATGCTGCCAACTGTGGCACTCTGCACCCCTGCTATTACAACCCAGGATTTACTAATGAACATAAATATTTAATAAAATGGACATAAAATGTCAATTAATTAAGCTAATAAACATTTTACTTGTTTTGTTGTTATTTAACAAAAATATATGTATCATTAAAATCTTATTCTCACCTAAGTTGTTAACCTTTTAGCCTATTCTTAGTTCTCTTCTTAAAAAATTGCAAATAAATAAAAATATCTACATAACTGCAACAACAAGGTATATTTGAATCATTTTAGTGTCCTAGTAAAGGAAACCATTATAGGCTTGTTAGGCTGGGTAAATCATCAGTATTTTATTACTGGGGGAAAAATTCATTAAGATGCCACTCAGCACAAATCAAAAGTTTTCTAGTCTGTCATAAAAAAAACTTTTAGGGTAAATATTTCTTTGACGTTTATTCTAATTAAGCTCTTTACTCCAAGCTGTCAAATCATAGTATATGTTAATGTTATCTCTGCAAAGATTTATCCTTATAAAGTGAAGCAGAAGAAATTTAGGGTTGTTTAGTGTTCAGACAGTTTAAGCAAGGTCTCCTAATGTGGCCACAGCTATGGCACATCCATCTTCTTATATATACGAGTATGTATTTCATTCGTTTATCACTATTGTTCTTTAATACATTCAAATATGACAGTTTTTATATTTTTCACACTGCAGTGAAAAACAAAACGATCTGTGATGGAAAACTAGAGTGCTCTCTGCGTCTCGTGCAACGCTTCCATAACTCCTTACTTTCGCACACACATCTCACTATGTCAGCTACCCATTTAGATGTAAAAAGACTGCCGGGGAATAAAGCATGGATGGTTAATTTTACTCTTCATGGTCATTTTATGTAAAAGCCCCAAATGCTTTTGTCATAAAAATAAAGAAAATTGGCTTTGCTGGTAAATTGGCTTAGGACAATACTTTGTAGCCAATTTATGGACTGTGAATTTTACCTGAACTTAAATGTATGGTGATTTGTTGGACTTTACATTTCATTACAGGTTTGTTTTATTCTTAGACTTAGTGTTCTGTTTAGTTATTATAATGCCAGTGCTTCTTTTGTGTTTAGCATTTAGTTTTAATTCTTAAATTTTGCACTCAGTAGATCCTCATGTGGCTTATTTAGTTAATTACTCTGGGTCTGTCCCAATTCAGGGGCTGCATCCTTTGAAGGAGCCGGTCTGCATAGACGACGAAAAAGAGAAGACTGGAAGAGATTGGGTTGTTAATTGAGACAGTCTAGACTCCACCGGCTGTCACCAGCCTTACCTTAGCTTTTCTCATGATGCCGAGCAACCGAGACAGCGGGAAGCAGCTGTGAAGCTAAGCAGACGGAGCCTGAAGGTTAACCCCGCTGTCTCCACTGTAAATAACTGTACACTGTTTTTATTTTCCCCTTTACATATTCATTATGGCCAACAATTAAACATTGCTTTATCAAATTTTATTATGTTCTAATTCATTAACCTGCCAAATGTTTGATGTTATGTTGAAATATACCACTAAACAAAATTCATTGAGGACAAATACCATTTGTGTAATTTAGTAAAACATTTTCCAAATGAATCACTAAACCATAACTTTCGGAGCAAAGCTTGAATCCGTTTATTTGTAGAGAATAATTATAATGAACTAACCAAACATTAAAAGGACTTGAAATTGTACTTGTTTTATTTAGTCATTTGTACATATTTTACTTTACTCATGACATTTTAAACCATATGTTGGGACACTTTTAAATATGTAATTGCTGTCTTAAATTGTTGTCATTTTATGTTTGAACAGGTCTCTCTTGTAAATGAGACTCTGAGTCTCAAGGGACTAACCTGTATAAATAAAGAATTAATCATAAAAATTGACATTAAATATCTGAATTATTTCTCAAAGCAGAAAGCAATGTGCCGTGAGAAAGGCTTTCTCTTTCGGCATAACGAGCCAGTTGGAAGACGATGAGAGGAGCGGGCTGCGGTCCGAGTATTTTTTTTAAATCAGGCGATATGTCAACAAACCACGCAGATATTCTGGGTTATCAGAGCTAACTTCTTGACATAAAAGAGTTTCTTTTATGTCACAGAAAGCGTAATATATTAAATTTCGTTCGCAGCTTCCACTATTGGTGTTTTCGGTTTAAAAGTTCCCTTCAACCCACATTAAATCATGGGATAGGATTAGCAATGAAGGATACACCAGACCCATCCTTCAAATCGTGGAAAAGAAGGACACGTTTGTCGAAGGATTCGTGGATTGGGACAGCCTTCGTTGCCACGCTGTGACGTAATCGGCCTTTAAATACATCCTTTGAAGGATGCAGCCCCTGAACTGAGACAGACCCCATGAGTATTGAACTGGTGCCATTGCCCAGCATGCATAGCAAAATGTGCCATGCAGCAATCCACACTGGATTTTTGTAGGATCCATTCATGCTACCAGACAGCATCTCCTCTTATTTTGAAATATTCCGGATCCGCTTTATCTTTCTGACCGTCTGTCTCGCTCATCTGGTTTTTTGTAAATTTGCGCCTTTTGCTAACCTGACGCCGCCAGATAGATTTGCTCCGCATATCCATCTGGAAACCTTCCGTTGAAGTAATTTTGGGAAGGGGCGAAAATACTGGTTAGCTGATTGGTCTATGTTGGTGATAGACGGGCCAAATAAACCAATCAGATCAACGAAGCATATGACGTACTCGTCAACATGCTTCTTTACGAGCGACGACGAAAACACAACCACAAGCCAAGCTACTCCTGCAGGTAAAGGCTCGTTAGCTCAGCAAAGAAATACTCTGTAATTCCGATAAAACTTGCTCGATAGCCACGCTAACGCTAGTTTCATCGGCTGAAGCCGCCATGTTCTTTAGACTGAACTGTCGCTCCTCGTTGCGTCACACCTCAACCCGCCTCAAAGCCAACGCTGATTGGACGTTCGTTTGGTGAACGGCTCCAACTTTTCTTTAACGGAGAGTAGCCAGACTGATCTGCGAGTGAAACATTGAAAGCTCGCGAGATCAAGATGGTCTCACGAGGCTAGCCTTTTGCTCCATCATTGATCAAAAATGGACTTGATCCGTATTTCTGATGGTCAACGAAGGAAGGCTGTCCGTCATGCAGCAGCGCCATAGGAATTAGTGCATTGACTAGAATGGCTTCTTGTTGCGATGGAGAGAAAAACGCGTGGTAGATGGAGTCTGTGTGAATGAGGGTTTAGCCTTCCTTTCCCTCACAACTGCATCCCATTCCTAATCGTCCGCCCATGCAGTAATCACGGACGCAGCATTTATACCTCCTTGACTCCTGAGAGTTGGGTCAGTTCTGCATTCACCCCGGGGTTCCACTGAATGTGGAAGCGGTGAGGGATCACGGTTGGACTCGGATCACAAGAGGATACCGTCACTGTGCGATAGCAGTGTACTTGTAGGCTTTAAATAAAATTAAAATCGTCGTCCATGGTGTCAAGGATCAAGTGAGATCCTCTGGTGGCTTGGTGCTGGAGCCGCAGGTAATGACGTTTATATATTTTACAGTAAAATGCGATCCATAGTCTTTTACTTATAATCTCGACTGGATCCGCTTTGCTTTTCAACTGACTTCCTGTCTGAACGATTCGCTCTGCTTAAGACTGACGAGGAGTCAGAACAGCTGCGTATTCTAGAGAAGCGATGTGAGCCGGCGCATCTGGAACGCTTAAGAAACGCACCGTGGTGCACCATGTGGAGCCGCTCTGACCGACTAGAGTTGCCGCGATCACCTGGGAAGACGCGGCGCAGCCCCACCGCGGCACTTCCACATTCAGTGGTAACCCGGGGTTACTATTTTGCATCTTTTTTCCAGGTCAGTAAGTTTGTTTACTTTTATATTCTTCCATCAAATGTCATCTTGGATGTGAACCTGCCTCCTCCCTGTTTGCTGTTGGATCCTCCCGATGCCTCAGAACATGACAGGTGATGCTTTCAAGCTTCAGGATAGAACCACAGACAACTGAGCAAAATAGAAAACTGATCAGTTTAATAGGATGACAAAGGTAACGTGTGCAATGCTCATGTTATCGTTGATCCGTTGTAATACCCAAACTTCGTCTGTGTTTGCTGCTTGTAATGATTTAGAATAGGATTAAAGAAGAAACAGATTTGAGCTGTGAATTTGAGTAAGTCATTAGCAATAAATAAATGAATGAATTAAAATGAGTTGACAGAATTATTGACTGCTGGAAGTCGAGAGGAAGCAGGATCTCCCGTATAAACTAACTGAGGGGCTTAAGACACAGTAAATAGAAACATAAGTGATTAGCTTGAATTAAACAATCCATCATCTTTCGCTGCACACAGACAAGCCCCAGATAAGGTGGAGGTATGCGGAGATGTGAGAAAGTAGCTGCCGCCGTCACACGAGAAGGGGATCGGACTTCATGAGAGAAGCAGCTGAGGATGCTTCATGCAACACGATTCCCACTCACGCCCCCCCCCCCCCCCCCCCCACCCACCCCCTCATCTCTTCACCTCTATCTAAAGCGTCCACAAACATGAAGAGATGCGAGGAATAGGAGCGAGCCTGCAGGCTGCTCTGCTGTATCCAACCTTGTGGGTGAATGGGGGAAAAGAAACATATGGGTATCGTTTACACAAATGGACTGCATAAATGTGCGACAGCCAGACAAAATATGCAATCTGAGCCACAGGGGGAGAGGAAAACTGTTCTGTGTTTGTGATGTTTGAACACGTGCATTCTGCCGATCAAACAGCCAACATGTCTTGCCGGCAAATAGCGCGACTACAGATTAATTATTCAAAATGTGGATAATCTGTTGAGGAGAAGGTTGACTAGCAAAGATGAAAACAGATTTGTGTGTTTTATAAAGAGCTTTTAAAGTCCTGAGTAAATCATATTTAGGAGGAAGTCAGGTGAGCGGTACTGTGACTTATATGGCAACTTAAACTTCTCATGTCCTCCATGTATCTTTTAGAGATTTTACGTGATAGACCAACCGTTTGTACTTAACTACTCTACTCTGATTCCTCTCGATGAAATCCAGTGTGTCTGGCTGCATTCTGAAGCCAACAACCGTGAAGATGGAACGCCCCAGTAGATGAATCCAGCCTCGGATGTTTGTTGGAGAACATCCGCGAACAAAGAGCATCATTAAGACCAAGGAACGCACCGCCCAACTCAGGGATGTCCAACTGAGAATCAGTGGCAAGACTTGGAAACCGATGCTCACAGATGTCCCCAATATGAAGGCGCAAACTCTTATTGAATTACTGAATCGCGGCTATGCGACACATGTTGGTCTACCACATGAAATACAGATCAAATTCATTTAGGTTTGGGTTTCTTACGTAAAAGAATGTGAAGAGTTCAGGAGGTATGAATACTTTTGCACTTTAGATGAGGGTGGCGCAGGGCATATCCAGGTTGCAGCAAGACAGCGGTGAGGTGTGTGGCAGGACTAACAGATGGGTTTAAGGTGGGGATGGGATTACAAGTAGTGGTACAAACATCTTAGTAGTTGAAATACTGAAGCTCAATCATACAGCATGAAAAATAGCTCTCAGCTTGACGTGTCGTGTCTTTTGTCCGTTGGTTACTTAACCTTTTACCCATTGCTCAGTTTATAAATCAAATTTCCTTTTTTTGGCTAACTGAAATTTTGTGACAATGATATTGACTATAAGGGGAAACAAATGTTCACTGTGTATTCCTGCAATGTTTACAGAAAATTCTTTTAATTGTGATTTTAATCTAGACAAGGTGTCGAAAGCAAGAAACCAACCTTGGATGAGCTTTTAATTTCTTATAATGTTATAACTTCCCTGTTCGACCTGTGATAATACAGATCTGCTTTGTTACCTTTCACAATTAAATGAGAAAGACCGGATTTGGGGATAAGTTTTAAAAATGCTGTGTACTGATGTGATATGAAGTTTGGTTGTTCTTGCACCTGTCAAAGTTCACCCACAGAGTTTTATGATGTCGGTGAGCTCTTGACATCACCAGAGGGAGTCAGATGATGCCAACATTTAGTTTCATTAAGCTACAATTTTATTATGAAGGTTAGCAAAGCTGCCGAGGAGTCAAACTACAATCATACTATAAACAACAACACAGCCGTTGAAACATTCAGGTTGAGTTTTACATGCGTTGGGAAAAATAGTGTCAGGGGAAAGAAAAGACATTAAATGAACAAACTGCAGGTGCATTTATCTGCTATGGTGTAGTGCTTGTTTGGATGAATTTCGGGATGGACAAACAGTAGAGGGAAATATGGTATACTCACTGTATAATTCCTTACATATCCCAGCTTGGGTATAAAAGAGAAAGGAGATTTGTTTAACCACAGTAAGGAAAAACGAGAGTGCAGTTGAACAAGGTTTAATTTTGTACAGCACTCTCTCCACAATTATTGATGGTCCTGGTGAAGGTGTGTAAAAGAGCCTTGAAATAAATAGGCTTTTACTGCAGGAGCATGATTTCACTAACAGGTTAGAAAAATCCAAGCGTGACCCTGATCTCCAACCTTTTTTCAGTTTATTTACAAAGCGCCTTTCACTTACACAAAGTGCTGCTCAACGTAAGACACATTTAGGTTATGCATAATGGAAAAACAAGGATAAAAAAACGCACAATAAAATCGTGACATAAAAGCCTGGTAGAGCAAAAGTGTCCACGGAGTGAGCAAAGCAAAGTTGCAGGGGCAAGCCGTTCCACAGTTTAGGACACAGACAGAAAGGCCCTGTCTCCTTTCATTTTTAGCCTTGCCTTGTGGATATTTAGCAGCAAAGTGTTCGGCTAAAAGCTGAAAAAAATTATTAGCTGGAGCCTGGCCATTAAGGGGAGAACAATTACTTTCAACCAAACTATAATATCCACCGGGAGCCAGTGTAGGGAGTAGAAAACCAGAGTGATATGAAAGTATTTGCTAGATTTAGTAAGACGTATGGCTTCGGCATTCTCAATAGGTTTCATCATGATATTGATGATATGCAGCTAATATTTCCATTTACTGTCTGTTGATATCAAATATACCCATAAGAAACAAAAAGGAGAGAAAAGTAATGTACAGTATGTTTGTGGTTAATCTGTTAGCCATGAGGATTAGCTTTAGGGTTGGGTTCTGAACACTGGCTTATTCAGTGCCTGTCTACGCTGATAAACTTGAAAACAAATTTAACAAGGTTGGACAAACGTTGTACAATGATGAGAAGATTACGGCAGCTTTCACTACCATTGGGTAGTGAGATAAAATCTTACGATTTTTTCTGTTCAGTTTATTCCCTTCATCAACTGTTGTCATGTCAAGTTTTTTTTATTTCCAAACTTAGCTATAAATAAAGTAAAACTGAGAGTGAATCAACGTCAGTTTACATTCACTGGTGGGAAAAAAGTCGAAAGAAGCTGTAGCTCTTTCTTATTAACTCTTAATTATGTGGTGTTTGTAAATGCCGCGTTAATTGCATGCAGCCACCACCTAAATAATGCTAACGGGACTCAATTAGCAGATTTTTTGTGCAAACACAAAATCCCAGGAGGAACTGACGACTGACAAATTATCACATTAACAGAAATAATGGTATGGGTTATGGAAAGCACATCATTATACTTTGATTAATTTGCATTCAACTTTTTTCTTAGCTTTTGCTGGTGGTTACGTTTAGCCAAAAAAGTTTAGATTTTTAAGTTATTTTAGCTAAAGTCAAGGGTTCAAAAGTAAAACAGGTGGGACTTTTAAACTTTGAAGGACATAACATTTATATGTGTTCATATCATGTGGATTCCTTCCAAACCATTGAACAACTGCTGAAATTATTAAACACCCTCAACCTTTCTGCTAAATATTTATTCATTTCAAAAGAATAAATAAGTTAAAGCTAATATGCGCATTGGTGTCTGTTTTGTGAACAATGGATCCATCAGCGACATTCTCCAGTTGATGTCAATGAGGTGGTGAATTAATAAATCGTGGCCTAACACCGCTTGCAAAGTATGTAGAAAATTCACAGCTGAAGATAAGGAGGATTTCCTACCTTATTTCTCTTGAAATAGGCTCTGCGGCATGCAGCAAAGCACTTCTCGCTGCAGAAGCTCTTCAGCTCACTCCCCATGCTCAGAGAATAGCGCTTGACGCCAACCTTCTGGCACCAAGCACACATAATCTGCACATTTAATGTATCTTCATCTAGACAAAGGGGGAAAAAACACAACTAGAAAAAAATTCTATCACCTCAAAAAACACATTGTAAATGAGCTGAATTGGTAAAGTAATCTGCTGAGGAAACTGAACTTCTGGAAAAACATTTGTTGCAGATTAGAGTATATAAATATTTGAGCAGCAAAACATTTGCAAGGAATGAGCAATAAAGCAGAAGCTGAAATTGAAGCAGAAAACTGCTGAAAAAGGGTGAAAGTAACACAAAACAATTATCTGTACCCGATCTTTTAAAAGTAGTTTAGTGCTGAAGAAAAAGCAGACCAGCATGGGAGACAACAGCAGGAAAACTGGATGCCTACAAGGCAAAATCCTTAATGTAGCAAACATTATAAAATGTATTGATATCATATGCTATAGTATGTATGTATATATATATATATATAAATATATATATATATATAGGAGCGATTCCTTCACTTCTGAGGTATGTTGTTCTAATTCCTTGAACAAAGTTATCTGAAAGTCACACTTTTGATTTGTTGATATATCATTAATGGTGTAGCAGTGGGAAAAATTTCTATGCAAAAACATTGGACAGTAATTGCTTAGCAGCAGATCTGTAAATATAGTTTTATGAAAATAATATAAGACATAAAACTTTATTTATATGGCACCTTTCACAGGATAAAAACCAGAAAGTGTTTCACAATAGAAACACCCATAAAACAACACAAATTGAAAGGATAAAAAGACGAAAAAGAAAAGCAGAAACATCTGCTAGTATCCCAAAACATTGTGACCCGTTTAAAGTTTTTGTGGTATTTCTGACTGAAAGTGAATTGCAAGCAGACAGACTTCAGAGGGCTTGAATGTTTTGAAAACTTTACTCATTAATTTACATGGGAAATAATTGTTGAAATAGCACAGCTTATAACCAGTATGTTGAATGGCTTGAATGATACACCCATTTGTAAAGTATTTAGATGACATACACATTGGGATCACTTAAAGCAGCACTGTGTAAGCGTTTCGCTTAATTTGAAATTAATTAAATAGTTTTTCAGGTCAATATACAGCACTTGGTGCGTATATATGCTCTGTGCAGGCTTCCCTTCTCAAAAGCTCACCTAAGTAACTTGAGAGTGTCGAATCTGTTGCTGAATGGGTCATGTGACCTAGAGCAGCAGCGCTCTAGGTCACATGACCCATTCAAGGTTATGGCTCAGCAAGTTATTTACTGCAAGTTATTTACTGTAAAATCAACCTAAATAATTATCATTTCTCACCCAGGATGGAAGTAACATTCCCTATAAACAATCAGTCCTCTCCATCAACAATGTCTTAGTCACGGTTTTCTCCTTTCAAACCTCAGGAACTACATTGGTTCAGAGTGTAGCCCGTGTTTACCTCCTGGTTCCTCAGCAGTCTTATAAGATTTCCTAGGGTTCCCAACACAGAGCACAGCATTTGGTATTTTATCTTTTTAAGCAAGTAAGAGAAGCAGACCACATATAGAACAGAATACAACACCATAGACCTATCCTGTGTAAGTAGAAATCCACAAAGCCAACACACCATTTAAAAACGGCTTATTAGATTGTTGTGATTGGCAAGCGGTTGTACCGATTTGAGCCACAAGGTGTCAGTATTACTTATAGCTCCTTTAATAATAATAATATTTTTTGTCATGGGAACGCACATTTCAATGAAATTCTATCTCTGCATTTAATATATTCCCCTTGGAGAGCAGTGGGCTGCCACTGTGCGGGAAGCAATCGGGGGTTAAGGGTCTTGCTCAGGGACCCAGAGTGGCAGCCTGTGGGAGTTGAACCCAGAACCTCCAGAACACAAGCACAATGCTCTAACCACTTCACAAATGTTCGTGTCATACAAATCTAGAGGGCTGAATGTGATCTTGTCTTCATAAGTAGGCTAACTGATGACTTCTCAATCTGCTGGTCCAAAGTGGTCTGCTTTCAGATTCCAAAACAAGGAGGGATACTGTTTAATTTTGCAACACTGCGGTGTTACCAGTGGCCTTTGAGGGCACTAAATGTGGAAATGACAGGTCTAGCGCCCCCCTAGTGGATAAACGTTACACGGTGCTGCTTTAAAGAGAACGAACACTTTGCAACAAAATGTGTTCAGAGTTATCTCTATATGATGTGGAAAGAACAAACAAGTGCGTCTTAAGCCAACCTTCACATTTTCTCTAAGCGTAGCTTGTTAAACAGTTAATCCAAATAAATAGTCTGCTGTGTCTGAGCAGCAAATTATTTTAAAAGCCCCTCGGCGACAGTGAAATGCCTCTTCTGTGGTAAGCTGTGACTGCTGATGATGAGATTTGGGCTTTTAGTGCAGTTGCCGCTGAAACGAGAGAGATCCTCAGATATTCCCTCTAGTATCTCCCAATTATCACATTATGACTGCGTGCGGGTGAGAGTGGGAAGGATGCAGGCCCATTAGTTTTTCACCTCGTGTCACCTCTTTATCACTTCTGCAAGGGCTTTTCACCTCTTCTGCAGCTTAATGGATCTACAGGGCCATCCGATTTTAAGTAAAGACTAACTCACAATTAAGGGAAAAAAAACTCTCTCGGGGCCTAAAAACAGCAAAGTAGATTCAGTCTACATATCTTTTATATTCCCCTGCTCTTGGTTCTCTCATTCATATAATCTGAATACTCGATGCAGTTATTACTGACACCAGGGTTCGGGTCAAGAAATGGCTTAGTCTCGAGCTGACAAGGTGAATAAACAACAGAATGGACAAAAACATACTGAATGGCACCAAAACTAAAATAAATTGATTGTTCTACATATATTTATGAAAAAAATCAGATGCTTGTACCTCCAGGAAGCTGTGGAAACACTTAGGCGGACAGTTATCACTGTAATTATGCAGCCTCCTGACTACATGCCACAATCGTTCGCCATACCTGCACCTCAAAAGGGGCTTTGTGGGATGTCAGTGCAGCACATGAATAATTCAGAGTGTGCGTGGATGGCTTTGGGGGGCGGGGGGGGGGGGGGGGGGGGGGGGGGTTGAAGAAGGAGCCGGCCTGGTAGCTAGTTGGTGCCGTGCTTTAAGGAGGGCTGCACCATCTGTTTCCTTGCCTGGGAAGGGCCAGTGGGAACTCTACTTGGGTGATGCCAAAGCAGCACGCTCCCTCCGTTAGGGAGTATCAGCCCCCTGTCCACAGCAGACATGAGGGATAATGAAGCCCCCTGTCAGGCCGGGGAGCACGGACACTTCCTCTGAGACTTGGTGGGGTAACATTGGCAACTGGGCAGCCGGTGGAGTACAAGGTGTACAGCAGGTAAGTAGCTCGTTAACTGGGTGTCCCTGGCTGAGGTGGAGGTCAAACCTTTCACACTGCATAAATATTTGTCAATGTCGATGTCAGCTTCACTTGCGTGACATTTTATGAGACAAATAACTGACCAAGACACGTTTAGGATATCTCTTTTGATTTAGAAAAGACTAGAGGTGGATTTTAAATCCTAAAACTTTTCAGCTTCCATACAAGGTCTGTATATTTTTTAAGAGTTTAAGGAGTTATAACTGAGAAGCCGATATTACTTTTACTTTTCTAACCGAGAAAAATCTGAGATTAATTGGTTGTTGGAACCTAGTGTTCATGATGAAAACAAATTAAATTAAACTTAAAATAGGATGAGGTTCAACCACGAAGGATGTTAAAAACCAACTACTAGATTTCAAATTACTCTAGTATTAAACAGTAGATTAGCCTTTTATACTTCCGTTAATTAGTTCCTGTGATAAGTTGAGCAGTGGCATCTTTACCAACCGCAAACAATGTGAAGTGATGACCAGGCTACACTAGGGAAGGCCAATATATACATAAAATCTTATCACGATATTTTGTGGTAAAACTTACACAAAGCTATTTACAGCTTCCATTTAAGCAACTGTATAGCAGTGACTGCAAGCCACTGCTAAATCCTACTAATTCTACTAAATCCAATTTTAAAAGATATTGATATTTATTGAAGCTGTCGTGGAACCAATGGTGAATAAAATACTAAATGTAACAATCCTGAGAATCCTGTTTGTTTTGGGGGTTTTCAGGCACCATTAATTGGAATTATTTACTGTCACAATAAAATTTTATTACGATAAGAAAATAAATGTTTCACTATGTTGGGAAACGACACAATAGATGCCCATCCTTACTCTAAACCCACTTGCAGTACAGTAATGTAAACATTTTGATATAAAAGCATAGATAATGATTTCACAATCTCATGAAAGAAAAGGAGGCTTCACCTTGGTAAAAGAAAAAAAAAAGTCCTAATCACAACAAGGTGTACTAATTTATTTAGTTGATTTAAAAATGTCAAAAATATACCAGGGTTGTTAAAAAAAGAGCAATTAAACAAAGTAAAAGGTTCAAGAATACGATATCTGTAAGAACGTTAAAATGTCAATTTATGTATTATTGTTGTAATATTTAATATTTATTTAATAAGTAATATTTAAAATGTTCAACAGGGGCTTAGAAGAAACATTGGTTTTTGTATCAAGGGGTAGGTAGATTTGAATGATAAACAATCAATGGAGAGAAATTCTGTAAATCCTAAAAATAGACCGTAGAAGGTAATAAATATATTGAAACAAGACAGTGCCAAGGCTGGAAGCTTGAGGAACTCCACAGAAAAGTAGTGGTGCTGATGACTTACATCTGGGAGACTTTCAAGATGGTGCAACGGATTGGCTGCCTCAGTATTATGTTTGCCCGTACTTTATGTATTTCAGCTGTGATTTTCTGCTATAGCCACTTTCACCAGAGAGCAAACCCTAAGCATCAGTTTTTTGCGTTTTCATCAATCTAGAGAGTTTTTCTGATATCCTAGTTGGAAACGTTGCAGCTCTCTGTGTTTTTTTGGAAACACAGTAGGGGGTGACAAGAAAGCACCCTTGTCAAGTTTTGACAGCGGGGAGTATGTATTCAACTCCCATTTATCCACCTGGCAAATGTCCGCTCCCTAGTATAAAAAACGCACGAGCTGCTACTTCTCTGCGAAAAAGAAACTTGGACTTCTGTGAATCTGCTGCACATTTCTAATGCTACAACAGTACAGGTGGAATCTGCTTTTATACAAAAGGAAAGTTGGTGTTCTGATGTCACCCCGTTATTGAACAGGCAATCCTCTCCTGAAGTTATTAAAAAATGGCAAACCTTTTATTAACCAAGGGAATTCTCTTGATTTGATCTGGCCAGTGTTTACATCCCGCCACAGGCCTGGGCATCAGAGACTGTAAAAGAATTTGCTGAGCTGATTACAGACGTGGATAAAAAAAAAAACCACCCAGACTCTCATCGTTGTTCTTGGGGATTTTAACAGCACAAATCTCTACAGGGAACGCCCCAAACAGAATCAGCATATTAAGTGTCCCAGGGATGAAAACGCTCTGGATCACTATTACACAGCTTTAAAAGATACATACTGTCCAGAGACCATCTACTGACACTGTGACATCACACATCAGTTTTTGTTATTACATGTGAATACAGACCAATATTTTTCACACAACCCATGGTTTTCTTCCCATCAGAGGAAGCTCACCACAGGACTAAATGACTACAGACCTGCGGTCATGAAATCCTTTGAGCGACCTGGCAAACAGGTTGCCGGATGTCGACTTGAGACTTCACTTCATCCTGCAATACCTCGACCACCCAGAGATGTACCCCAGGAAACCCCCTGTTTTTGGACTTCAGCTTGGCCTTCAACACCATCAACCCAAACATCCTCCACCATAAGCTAAACCAGCTCACAGTACGAGACTCCACCTGTCAGTGGATCACCAGCTTCCTGATTGATGAGCATCAACAGGTGAGGCTGGGTGAGCCGCTCAAGAACCACCAACATCGATGTCCCCTCGGGGGTGTGTTCTTTCTCTCCCCACTCCTCTTTCCTCTGTACATAAATGACTACACCTCAGCAGACCCATATTTGAAACTCCTGAAGTTCACAGATTACACCACTGTCATTGGTCTGATCCAGGACAGTGGCGAGCAGAAGAAGACCCAGCAGAGACTGCACCTCTTGTGGCAACTCAAGAAGTGAAACCTTCCACAGGAGCTGCTGGTCATCTTCTAAACTGCATTCACTCGCTGTCCTGTTCTTGACCATCACTGTGTGGTTTGGCTCATCCACAGGACAGGACTGGTCCAAACTAATGATGATTCCTGCAGAGAGGATGATAAGGGCCGACCTTCCCTCCATCCAGGACTTGTACAGGTCTAGGGTCAGGAAAAAGGTTGCTAACATCTCTGCAGACCTCACACATCCTGCACACAAACTGTTTAGACTTAGACCTTCAGGTCGGCACTACAGAGCGCTATTTGCAAAAACCAGCCATTACAAAGACACCTCAGACCCTGAGTACCCAGCTACACCGCTGTGTAACACAATAATAATATTTGCACTACCACAACTCAAAACCTTCGTTTTCTTTTCTTCCTAAATACATTACAGAAATGACATACTGTAAACATTTATTCATACCTAGTGTATACTGTGAGCGTTGCGACCAAAGTCAAATTCCTTGAATGGCCACAATCATGGCAGATGCAGTCGATTCTGGAAATTCTCAAGGTTCCATCCTTTGTCCTGTCTTGTTTTCATCAACTGAGAAATTGTAAGACTTGAAACATCGCAGAGCAGTTCTTTTGATACTCACACAATGCTCCCACTGTGATAACAGCATCCTAAGGTTTACGGTGTCAAACGTTTAAAAGTTTTATGTGTAAACAATGCACCGTCTCAATTAATGGGTCTTTTGAAAGCAGCAAAGTTCTGGCTGGAATTTCTGACAAGGAAAAAATAACACTTATTAGACTCCTAAGTCTTTCCTCCTAGGAAAGACTTACGAGTCTTTCCTCCTAGATCAATCAGGTTAAATAGATCTGACTGTGATAAACCGTAAAATATCTTTCTTGTTGATGATTGTTTTTGTCTTCGGCACAAATCTTTTTCACATTTTCTTGTCTTAAACTTGGATAGTATATTTGTTATTTTAATAGTCTACAACAACACAATGGCTAAAGAAAAGAGGCGGCATTCATGTGCCAATACCTGCAGGGGGCTTGATAAGCGGTGGAGGGATCATGGGGACCACGATGGGCATGTTGCCATGCTCCTTGGTGCTGGGTGTGGAGGTGGATGGAGTGCTGGATGGCTCTGTGACTCCATTTCTTGAGTTTGGCATGGACAGGGAGCTGTTGGCTCTATCCGGAGAGCCTTCACTGCTCTCTGCTGAACCTGGGATTTTTGGCAACGTGTTTTCTGTACATAAAGAAAGATGGAAACAAATTCAGGATTTTCATGACCAATGGATGTATCTACTCCCTGCAAACTGTGCTGTAATTTCAGATCCTTAGGTTGAGAACATTTCAATCCACTCTTTTCTCTAACACACACACACAAACAGTGGCTTTTAACAGCGTGCTTATAAAAACTTACTTTTTGTGTGTGTGTGTAGCATTAAGAATTGTCGTCTTAATGCCAAAGAGAGCCCAACAGGTTTTACTTTCACAAGTGGAGCCTTACGGCTTTCGCCATAGTTCTCCGCTTGATTTATATGCTGGGACTAATTCATGTTCAATGGACACAGAAACGGCAAGGTAGAAGAGGAATAAAAGGAGAGAAACAGATGGGACAAAATGCTAAAAGGGAGAAAAGGTGAAAGAAAAAGAGGAGAGGAAAGGGAGAGAACAATACAACATCCTCTGAGTCTGCTTCTACACCTGCAAAGAGAGATATAAAAATAACAGCAAAACCAACCGATAAGGTACAAACAACAAATGCCTTAGACCATCACTGAAGAACATACAATATTATTTAATATGAAATGTATAAAGGGACAGCTGAAGATAATAATAGGGGTTTTCTGTATAGAAGCGCATCTGTAAGCATCTGAATCCAAGCACCTGTGGGTGTTTGTGAGAGTGCGCTTGTGTATGTAAGGTATATCCATAAGAAAACTGCTCAATAGTGGTTGTGAGGAGCCAAAGAGCCCACCCCCCTCCCCCCAGAGCACCGAGGCAGACGACAGGGGAACCAGAACCCCAGATGCCCAAATGGACCCCCAGAACAAAGCTGCCCAAGAGGGACCAACACCAGCTTACATTCTAGTGTAGTTTAAGTTATTGCTTGATGTCTGATCTTCAATAGATGTAATACTTTGATTATGCATTTAACAGAAATTAACTCAAAATAGAATGCTTGTCTATGAAAACCTACGCACGTCCTTGCTGCTTCAAAGGAATTCAAGTGGTCTGGGTAGTTTGCTGCTTTGGAGATTATAGGCATGTGTTACCTAATGCTGAGCAGCAAGAGACATCAGCAAAGACCCTGGAGAAGCAGCTAATTGCTCTCAATCAGTCTAGGAGGGGGTATGGGGTCATTTTCCACAGATTTAAAGCCCATAAATTGCCAGAGAGAAAACATGGTAACAAGGCCAAAACATTTAGGACAATTGTAAATTCTCCTGAAAGTTTAAGCCCATCTCAGAATTTATAGAAAATAGTTAGGATGTTAAGCGTTATGGTTTTATGGTTATGACATCATTTAAAAAAAAATACTAAAAGTATGGCTGTTTGGAACTCTTGCCAGGAAAAAAACACACTCTAAAGATGACGAATGTTTGCAAAGTTACATAAATATGAACCATATGACTATTGGGACGATATGTTTTTTGGACAGATGTGAAAGAAGATCATAACCCTCTGTGTGTACCAAACTATTCTTGAGTTATCTATCTGACAGTAAAGCTTGGCTCAAACTGGCTCTTCAACAGGACCATGATCCCAAAGACATCTGCAAATCTACAAACGGATGTCTGAAACAGAAAACAATCAGTGAGGTCTAGTGGGTTATTAAGAGTCTAGAGCTCAGGTTGATAAAAATGTTCCAGCAAATATCGACTAACTTTAATGAACTGAAGCAATTTTGTAAAGATTGAGCCAAAATAAAACACAAAATTGCAAGGTGAGTTATTGCTCCTAAAAGTGGTTCTGCATCATTTTGGATTATTGGGTGCACCTTTTTTTTCACAAAGAGTTTTTCCATTTCTTTGTTAAATAACAATAAATAGGCTGTGTGTTGTGTGTACTTGACATAGAATAATAATAATTAGGATAATAATCTTAAAATCTATTTATAATAATGTAGTAAAGGCTGGATAATTGTTTTATATTCTAAAATGTAAACCCAACAATTGAAAGAGGGTGCACTTTCTTTTAAGCATGACTGCCACACTGTTCCTCCTGTGTTCTGTTTTTTGTGTGTTTTGTCGGTGATTGTAGTTGCAAAAGCTTTTAGTTAGGAGGTAAAAACACTTCTTTTTTTCACAACATGATGTTTTGATTTCATAAAATGTACATTTATTGACAGAAGCACTTAGTAAGAGATTCAACATAATTAAATTGCTGAATTTCAAATTGATTATTACAAAACTACAACAAAAAGTTAGCATTAGAGTAAGCTGAACGTAAAGCTTGCAGCCGGTCTCTGGGCTGTGTACCTTTGAGCGCTGCGATGTGCTGTGGCATCTCTCCGATCTCCAGGTTGTCAGCGTCCCTTAGCTCCACCTTGTCATAGCCGTACCAGCCCAGCAACTCGTTCATGGTGTTCTCTGCAAAACTCTGTGACACAAACAGACAGGGGATTAAATTATAAATGCATTTTCCACTTAAATATATCAAATCATCAAACTAATTTTAATATCAGAGAAAGTTAACATGAGTTTATATCAAAATAATTTCTGAGTGGAGGATTTTATTTATTGAATAAAAAGCATTTTTCCAAACCCAGCAAGTCCTTTGGGAAAAAGTAATAAGAAATCATGAATGAAGTGCGTTTAACCATATTTTTGTTTCAGTTTCTCTAGCCACTACACCAAGGCCTGGTTACTGCTTGACCTGTAGAAGGAAGACATCCCTTAAGCCTGTTTGACAGCATGAAACAGACTAAAAGATCTAAAAAAGCAACACATCATGCCCCAGTCTGAGGAAATTCAAGAACAGACCAATCAATGTCACTGACATCGATCTGTCTGGAAAGGGTTACAAAGTCACTTGCAAGGCTTTGGGACTCCAGGTTACCTCTATGACAACCATTACTGCTCACAAATGGAGAAAACGTGAAACAGGCATGAACCTTCCTAGGAAGAGCTAACCTAAAAAAATTATTCCAAGACCGTACCAACGACTCCTCCAGGAGGTCACAGAAGAACCCAGAACAACATCTAAGCTACTGCATGATTCACTTGTCTCAGTTCTACCTTTGGGCTAAAGATGATATTGGAAATAGCTTGATTTTGACTCAGTTTGCATATAATTTTGTCTGTATTAGTCATCAGATGTACTGTATGTCGTGTATGTAAATATTTTTAATATTAAATTCCATGCATCACCTTATTCGTCAAGTGACCCCCGTGATTGTGATTTTTTTTTTTTAAGCAACATGGCTGGGTAGTTAAGTAGTGATCCAATTTCAAAGGTGACAGTAGTGCAAGAAGAGGAATCATCTCACATTTGGAACGATATTCTGTGGACTGACGAGGTGTGCATCCCGATACATGTGGCCTTAAATTAACATAGCATTTCAGAAAAGGAACATTATACCAACAGTCAAACATGGAGGCCATGTTCAACAATGGTATTGCTCCAAAAAAAGTGAAACTTAAAACAAATCTTAGAAACAGTGAGTATAATTCAAAAATTCATAAACACAGCAGACATGCAAAATTATATTTACATTAAAAGAAACCTGAGAAATTAAGAAATTCTATTGGGAAATTCAATGCCTGCTGACCGCTGCCTGAAAGAGTGACTTTTGCACAACACTGCAACATTTGGTACTCTAGGAAATTAAGTTTGTGAAGCACTTCTCATCACTTGGGCTGTGAGACCACTAATTGTTAATATAAATATCGGCCTAAAGCAAACAGGAAGCAAAAGTAAAAACTTTGTAATTAACAAAAAAAAAAAAGCGCTGATGCTAACATCTAACAAACTATAAGAATAAAAAATAAACTAAATAAAAACCGAGGAGAGGAGGAGAAACAAGAAGCTATAAAATAATTGCATCAACAGAGAATCCATCCCTGTTAATAAAAATAAATCTATTGTTTAGGTTTATAAAAATTTCACGTTTTGGGTTGAAAAGAATCATTCCTATTTAACGATTACATCAGCTAGCATTTCAGTCCAGATGATACACATTTTAAAAGTAGGGTGACGGTGGGTGTGCTCCAATGGCACAGGGGTAGAGAGTACCACCCATGTGCGGAGGCATAAGTCCTCGATGCGGTTGACCCGGGCTTGATTTCAGCCTGAGGTCCTTTGCCACATGTCCTCCCCCTCTCTCAAACCTCTTTTCCTGTCAGTCTACTTTGTAAAAATGAGCCACTAATGCTGCAAAAAAAACATAAAAATATATATATTTTTAAATGTAGGGTAACGGTGGTTCAGGAGCTAGCCGGTTGCTGGTTCTACCTCGCTCTGACCGAAAACCACTTTGCCTGCTGCCAGTGGTCAGAGGACCCGGTGATGCCGATGTATGGCAGCCTCGCTTCTCTCAGTCTGCTCCAATGTAGCTCACCACTGTCTGTATGTAATGGGCGAATGACTGAATGTAGTGTGAAGCACTTTGATGTATACAAGAGCAGGCCATTTACCATTTAGAAACCCATGCAGGTAACAGTATTTGCTTCACAACACAGTCATTAAATGCTTTAGATCAAAGCTATAATGTGGCTGATGCATGTGGTCCATCAGCACAAGCATCTGTTTAATGAAGTGTTGCTGCAATAAGAGGTTCAGCTTTCAATTGACTATAAAGCACGAAAATGTTCCTTGTGAGCAGAAATATACTAGAGTAGCAGAAAAAATATTAGTCCCAGGTCATAAAATGATTAGTAGAGCAAATGTTAGAACAAAATTGTGCAAGATGGGTTATGATGTGTTTTCTGGATTCACCGTTCTGCAGTTTACAAGAACAAACCGTTAAAGGATGATCTAAATGTATGCTATGTCCGAATAGTAGGTATATTTGTAAATAGAACTATGTTTGTAGAACAATGCATTTATGGATAGAGCAGTAGGGCTGATTATGTGGTCTGGGTCTATAAAAAAACGCTTTTATAGACCTACAAATGCTAAAATGTCAAACAACTTTTGTTAGATGCAGCATGATGGTTAAGGTGGAATATCTATCACTGGAAAAAACAAGGCTTATCATCATTTGAGGTAATTTCAGCACATAGAGAAATCAAACATAGATTCTCCAACTAGTCCCAATCCCATCCCTCCACTCCTAGGGAGTGAACTCTATCCTTCACGATGCCAATGCTCACCCCTACAGAGAAGTGATTATCAGAGACTATTGTTAGTGGAGAAGGTCGTCTCCTTGCCTTCAATCCTGACCCCAACCGTACCGAACAGTTGTGATATCTCCTTAGGCAGGCTATTTATGAAACAGTGAGCATCACAAACTTATTTGCAGACTTGCAATAAATGCTGGTTTAAGATTGGGGTGTCATTATCTTACAGCAGTGTGTGACCAAGCTGGTGACCGGCATAAGCTGGAGATGGCAGGCTGTTGATGTTGTGTACGGTTCACCAAGCCCCTGTTTGCTAAACAGACAAATCCTTAAGTTGACAATATCTTTTGTGTCTTCAATCATCCCAACCCAACAAATGACATCAAACATCAATAAATAGCAGAATAACCTATTTGGCTAAATTGTCAAGCGTAGAGAACCAGTACACTCTGCAAAGGTAATCTGTAAGCTCCAGAAAATCCATGTAAATTCTCAAAAAGTACAGGTCACGACGTGGACTATCTCTGGGTTTTTTTTATTATTGCCTAACCCTTTGGACTGTTTTGCATGCCGTCAGCCATCTTCATCTGATCAGCCACTATCTGCCTGTTCATATCTACATCTTTGTTTATTTACAATAAACTTTTTAAGCTAGAGTCTCGGGTTCTGTGCAGATCTGAGCGTAACACCAGCAGGAGTCTCAGAAACTAATGTGTTTCTGGGACGTAACAAGCAAGTTTCTATAAATAACCTTTATATTTTAGGAAAGTAACCTTGGACAATAAGTTCTGGGAAAGAAATACGTAACGTTTTAGAAAGTTGCCCATAAGTTCTTTAGAGGTAACCTGTTTAGTTCCAGGAGAACGTCCTGCTAGTTTCAAAAACTAACCTGATAGTAGAGTAGTATTATGCAACTTTCTCTATGAAGACTTTGCGTTATTGTTTTTCAAAAAAAAATAAGGACTGATGAAATTGAACCAAAAGCCAGGTGAATTGTTTCATTCTAAAAGAAATTGCCATTACAACACTGACTTAAAAAGATTTGGTCAAAGAAAATCAGTGCAAGGTGTAGTTTCTCATTGTGCTTTCATAGGAAGCAAAGCACAGACAACATAGACCCTTATTTAGAACTACTTCTGCATATTTGAGACAGTCACAACACATGGGACTAAGCCTCGTTTCATCGGCACAGTGGATCAATTTCTAAACACAACAGAGATTTTTAACATGGTATATTTACTCCACTCACAATCTGCTATAAAGGTGCCTGTTATTCCAGGAAGAATTCAGTGAAAGTGTTTGGAGGGAACTATAAACGAGGAATGACAGGTTTTATTGATCACTCGTCATGAAATACCACTGTGGGAAGATGTAGCAAATGAACTGTGGCACAATTCTAGTAAGTGACAGATTACAAAAGGCATCATGCTGAATGTGCAGTGTGATTTGAGACGACATTATACAAATCTGTGACTTTTCTGCAACTTGGATTGCGTTAAATTTACAGTTGAAACTGGATGATTACACATGTATGAGAAAACGGCGTCTCTCTCTTCACTGTCTGACGCTGAATCAAAATAAGCGTTTCCTGTTTTAAGGCTGGTTAGGATTAATAACAAGTACTGAAGAAAATGTAAAAAATCATTCTCTGAAAAAATCCCTATTTTGTTATGTTTGCCATTGAACAAATTGTTTTTGGTAGTCCTAACAGATTTAAAACAAGATACATTTTAGTCTGATTTAATGTCAGACAGCAAGACAAAAATTATAATTTTTTTCTTTTTACAGAGTTTGTAACCTTCTTAATGGTTTCTACTGTGGATAAAATCTACTCAAATTCCTTATGATCTTTTTATTCTGCATGCTTTTTTGAAAAAGGTGTTTGAAGGTGTGAAGGCTGCTAATGATGACAGCTCCAGTAAAAACACTCCTTAAACTATGATGAATGACAGCAGTGCTCTTTCTGCCTTAAGCTTCCTGGAAGTCAGGTTTACTTCCACATGTCAAAGTTTGGCTGTGACAGCAAGCACAACACAACATCGCTGTCATTTGCGGAAACTCTTTCTGGGGATGTTTTTGCAATAGCATGAAAATGGATGAAAGAAAAAACAATATTAGACAGAGAAAGTTTAATAATTATAGTTCTATCTGCAATAGTCTCATCTTCCAAACATTAAAAATATGGTATTCTGTAATCTTTGAATACAGAAGAAAACTAAAGATGCAAAAATATGAAATTTGCTACCACCAAAAGCTTTATTTTTTATTCTAAAAAGCAATCAATATTAATCCCACTTAAACTGTTTTCAAATTTTGTAACTTTATAACCACCAACTACCATGGTTTTTTTTTAAGATTGTATGTGACAGACCAACAAAATAATGTTCAATTATTTTTTTACACAAATAAAAACCTGAAAACCCTTTTTAAAAACATGTTTTCCTTTTTTCCACTTCAGTATGCTGCTTTGTGCTGGTCTGTAACTCAAACGTTACTGAAGTTTGTAGCTGTTAGGTGACAAAATGAGGAAAGGTTCAAGAGGTTTAAATACTTTTGCAAGGCACTGTAGTTATATGACATAAAAGTTATTTGTAGTGGCTAATTATTGTGTTATTGTCCCAGTTAACTGTCTTAATTATTTAAATGTTAGTAGAAATTTCCAAAATTTGTCATGACTTTCCAAATACGCCACTGTAGCTGTTTTAACAAAATATCAGAGTTAAATGGAGGGAAGCACAAGTGCAGAAATTTGTGCAGCAGTAAAGGTGAAACCTTAAGTAGAAAGTCCACCTATTGACTGAAGGAGTCGGAGCATAACCTGGGCCTGAATGTACTCCAGAGTAAAACGGATATAAGCTGTAAAGTAACCACACGAGGAAGACAAAAACACAGCATCTTTGTGTCTCCCCTTCCTTCCTGCTACCCTGTCTTCTCTGTCACCTTACTACTTTGAGAAAGAACAAGTTATTAGGAGCGCAACCCGATCCTTGTTGGCGACTCTTCAAAGCAGTCGCAACAACTTCTTGGCTGTGGGTGTGCGGAGGCCAACGAGGCACAGAGGCAGCTACAGATGTATAGCTATATCTGCCCTTTTGAGCCTTTAATCAAAAAATAAATGGCTAAAATACCCTTTTTATATAATTTTAAAGATTTCATGTGCTCAAATATACACTTGTGAAAAAGAAGGGGAATATAATCTCACATTTTTGCAACAGATGAGGTTTGCTTCGTGGTTGAAAAGCTCCACCACAAAGATGCTCAGAATAGAGACGGAGATAAATGTGTAGAATTTGTACTGCAACAAAATTGTCAGCAATTATTTACTGCCAGACCTCTCAAAAGGGTATTTTCTTACATTTTTCAGAAAACAGGCATTGATCAAAAACATGTAAAAGGTTTTCTTCAACAACGAAATTATTGGGAGTGTACAGTGTCCTTTCCTCATTAGGACAGCACTTAGTCTTCCGCTGTAGCAATTAAAAGACATTGGAGCGTAAAGAAACTGGATTTTTGGCCATTCTTCTTTGCATAATCTCTCTAGATCAGGGGTCTACAACTTTAACAATCCAAAGAGACATTTTTGTCCATCTAAATAAAACTCCTTTATATCCGCAGATATTTCATGACAATTAAAAATACAGAGTATTTCAAATTTTTGATAAATGTCCATCCACAAACTATACCCGCTTAAACGTGCAGGGTCGGGTGGATCATTGGGTGAGAGGCAGGATTGTTGTCATTTTTAAAGAAGCACTGTTTGATTTTAAAAAAAAATTAGCAAAAAGTGCATTTGGATACATTTTCTTCTTTGAGATGTCATTTGTGGAAAATTGTGTAAAACAAAGCTCATAGTTTCCAACTCAATGAAAACAAATTTGGATCTAAAATATGTATATTACTGATATTACGTGTAGTTGTGTTGGGGAAATTTAATGGAATTATTCCATGAGAAAACTGAAAACCTGCCAAAACCTGCATTTTTTAAATTTATGGTTAATATATTAGTTAGTTCTTTATCACATTTAGCCAAATTTAATAAGAACTATTGTGGAAAGTCCAAAGAGACACTTTCTATTTCAGAGCCACAGGTTGCAGAACCTAGCTTATCTAGAGCTCTTTTGTTTACAGCTCGCTCCACAGGTTGTGTTTCATATTCAGGTTTGAGAACTAAAAAAGGCCATGGATGTTTTGGATCATTTTCCTAATATTGGTTAATCAATTTTTAACCCACCAGCGGTAAGCTCACAGGTGTGCTGGATGAGGTTTAATGATCACGGAGCATGGGAAGAGCGGCAGGATGAAGACATGACAGGAGCGATCATGGTTCAGGGTTGAAGGTTTTCAATTAATACAAACAAAAAAAACATTAACATAAAATCAAACTTACTAAAAATAATAATAATAATAATAATAATAATAATAATAATAATAATAATAATAATAATAATAATAATAATAATAATAATAATATCCATTGAAATTGAGTGTCAATTTCCCTCAGTTTGTACACTTCATTAACAGAAGCAGGAGCAAAGAACCTCTGTCTGGAGGGAAGAATCTGAAACTCACTGTGAAGGGGAGTTTCCGCTGTACCTGCCTGTTGTACAGGAATATAACCGATTCCTGGGACTCTTCAATCAGTCACAATGACAATTTAACTATCTGCTGAAGGGAATTCCTTTGGTTGAAGGTTGCATGTCCGAACCAAGACACCAAGGAAAAGGATAAAAGATTAAATTAAAGCACAATAAAACATAGCCATTTTGGTTCGATCAATGTCAAAGTAGCAGAGAGCCAATGAAAGGAAATTAAAATACGCAAAATCTTTTTATTTTCATCAGATTTCTTGCTGCAGCGTTGTAGAGAAGCTGAACGCTTTGAACTGCATTTTGTAGACTTATTAACGGTGAAGAATTACAGTAGTCCAGCCTTGAAATAACAAATGCGTGGGCAAGTTTTTCACTGCCACTCCTGGACAGAATATTTCTCATTTCATCAATATTCTGGAGGTGGAAGACGGACATTCTAAAAACATGTTTAATATGGGATTTAAATGAAATGTCTTGATGAAAATAACACAAAACCCTCCACATTAAGTGATTTACAGTTTATCTTTCAAAGACCTTAGTCTGAAGATGAGAACTTCTGTTTCATCTAAATTTAAAAACAGATAATTTAAAGTCATTCAGGTTTTTATGCCTTCAAGACATGCCTGTAGTCTACTTAACTGGTTGGATTCATCAGGATGTATGGATAAATATAGTTCAATATCATCAGCATAACTGGAAATTAATCCTATGCTGTCAGAAAAATCCACCAATTCTCTTCAGCCTAAGCACCGATCCCTGTGGTACTCCATAAGTAACCCTGTAGCTTAAAGATGATCTATGATTCACATGAAGAAAAAAACATTTATTCTATCTGAACTTTTAGGCACCCCCACGGACAATGTAGCAGGTACGACGCAGGCAACACAAGGGACCCAAAGTCATTAAAGGCAGTATGTGGACTCACAGTAGCCACGGTGCATTGTGGGTCCGGTTGCTGAGGCCATGCGGCGCTCCAGAAAATTCCACAAGGTTTTGATTTTGGCCGGACGCAGCAGCGGTCCAGTGCCAGGGAATTACATCAGCCAAACAAGAAGTCAGATGCCCCGTTGTAATAATTTATTGTGTATTTCAAAAGAAAATAATTCTGGAAACTCTCTATTTTCTCTCTTTCTTTTCCTGCACGCATGCGTTCGCTTGTAAATGTGAACATTACTTCATGACACGGGATCAAACATCCCTAGCATCAATAATGAGGGAAAACAACGAGGTAGTGTTTGTACAGCCGAATACGGCTATTGTTTATGAGGCACTTCCTAAATTTTTTTTTTTTTTTTTAATATTGCACTTTTTTTAAGGGATAAAGAAGTTGACACATATATCTTGACTAATTAAGAACAATGACTCAGACAATCTGCACTAACCCTAAATAGATTTCCAAGTATATTGAATGTGTGTAAGATTGTTATTTACTAGTCTGTTGAAAGAATGTTTTCATGCCGCTCATGCAATTTAATTTCACAAGACAGAATTTGCATGTTTTCTTCCTTAAAAAAAAAGGTTTTCAAAATAACCTGGATGATTAGAAGTGTCCTTATTTCATAGTTCAGATATTTTCATTACAGATACAGCTCAAAGATTGATACTTCTCAGCCATATTTTCAGAAACTTGTTTAATATAAATATGTAATATTCTGCTTCCACACATTTCCCCTTTGTTTCCATTCAGTCTGACCCAAACATAGCCAGCAGGGCTTGTGGTGATGATGATGGTGGGAATCGGACACTTTGTGGTGAGAAACCAGAGCAGGTTACAGATCACTGTGATAAAATTCCAGAATCCACACGCCAACTTTCCCCCATTGCTTCCCCCTCGTTTTCACTCCCCTGCCGCCTCTCCCACTCCTCTACTTTCATTCCCCTCTACTTTTCTTGATACTTGATCCAGCAGAGAGGCTCAGGTTACAGTTTTTACAGCTTAGCCAGCCCAGCTCCGTATACATTCCTTTCTCCCCTTGTTTCTCAACCCACTTCTCGGCCTTTCCTATCCCCTACATGCCCACTCCTTCTTCTGCACAGCTACGCACTGGGGCTTATTTTACCCATGCAGCCAGATGAAGGAAACACTGTCAGACTGTTTGCTTTGTCGGGGGAGTATGATCCCTCAAACGGGCACTTTGTGAATCTGTGTGTGTTTTTTGTCTCTTAATTTGGTCTGAAATAGTTATGTTTTGAGAAGAATACAAACTTGACCTCTGCTTTGTTTAAGCAAAGGAGCATCAAATCTTTCTACAGAAAATTAATGCAATAAAAGTCACTAAACGGATTAAGTTAGAACCCTGCTGTAATGGTTCTCCTAGTTTATTAGAATTTTGGTTTTCCAAGTTCCCAAGTTAGATTCACTAAAGTTTCACCATCAGGTGTTGTCCACCAGCCTCTAGAAACAGCAATTATCAAACCACTGTTGAAAAAGAACAATTTGGACAAACTATTTCTGCAGAACTACAGGCCCATCTCAAACCTCCCTTTTATCAGTAAGATTACTGAAAAAGCTGTGTTTCAACAATTAAACACCTTCTTAACAACGACCAGCCGCTTTAACGTTTTCCAGTCAGGTTTCCGTGCTCACCACAGTACAGAGACCGCCCTTATCAAGGTGTTTAATGACATCCATATAAATGCAGACTGAGGAAGAACCACAGCGCTAGTATTATTGGACCTTAGTGTAGCATTCATCAATCCATCCTGTTAGAACGCCTGGAGAACTGGGTCGGCCTCTCTGTTACAGCTCTCTACTGGTTTAAATCCTACTTAAAGGACAGGGAATCTTTTGTGTCAGTAGGTAACTTTACATCAGAGGTGACATAAATCACCCAAAGGGTCCAACCTGTGTCCCCTCCTGTTCAATATCTATATGCTCCCTCTAGCTCATATCGTAAATAACAACATCAGCTACCATAACTATGCAGACGACACACAGCTCTACATCACCATGTCACCAGGTGACTATGAACTCATTCAAGTGCTGGCTCAGAAGAAATTAATGCATGGATGTGCCAAAATTTTCTCCAATTAAATAAAAGTAATTATTTTTGGATCAATGGAGGGGCAATCAAGAGTTAGTGCACAGCTTAAGTTGTTTCAGCTAGTAACCACTGATCAGGCCCGGGATCTGGGTGTAATGATGGACACTGGCTCGAACCTCCAAAAGCATCCAAAGATAATTACAAAGTCAGCCTTCTATCATCTGAAGAACATTTCCAGGATTAAAGGACTAATGTCTCAGCAGGATCCTGAAAAATTAATCCATGCGTTTATCTTTAGTCAAATCGATTACTGCTACAGTGTTTTCACAGGTCTCCCAGAAAGTAAATCAGACAGCTGCAGCTGATCCAGACCGCTGCTGCCCGCGTCGTGACTAAGACTAAGTAGAGCAAATTACCTCAGTTCTAAAGTCCTTACACTGGATCGCTGGATCTCAGAGAATAGACTTTAAAACACTCCTTTTAGTCTATAAATCCCTAAATGGCTTAGCACCTAAATACATCACAGACTTGTTATCAGTGTATCAACCATCCAGACCACTCGGGTCTTCTGGTTCATGTCTACTCCACTTATCTGGAACAAACTCCCAGAGGACTGTGAAAATGTTGAAAACCTGAGTTTCTTTAAATCAAGGTTAAAAACATATTTGTTTAGAGTTGCCTTTAAAAGTTAATGTGGTTTATAGTCCAACTTGTCTTATACTGTATCGGATCTTCATCTACTGTTCCAATGCAATGTACTTGCCTCTGCTATGTTTTTCCTCTGTCTCTGTAATGCTTTTTCCTCTGTTTGTTTTTTGTTCTGTTAATGTACAGCACTTTGAATCGTTTTATTACTGAAAAGTGCTTTATAAATAAACTTGCCTTGCCTGAAGTAACATTACTGTATTGGATGAGTAGCTGAATGGATGATGAATCCAACTGTAGCCTTAAAAATAAAAACACTACAGTGTTAATGAGCAGCCTTGCCTGGCAGTTTTGCTTGTCTAATATTGTAGCACAATATTCCCTACCAGTGATAGAATAAAAGAGCAGTTTGCGTTGTATGAACTACAACTACAAAAAACTGTCTGTAGCAATACAAAAGGCAGGCCAAACTTTTCAGAAACTTACATGTGATTTTCCAGAGTGGGAGGCTACATTCCCTAAAGTTAAACATTACTTTTATGTACTTAGAGATTACTTCATAGAAATAAAATGTTTAATTTCAAAAAATTGTAGTTTACTTTCCAAAATTCAGAGGGTATTTTCTAAAACTTACAGATTATTTTCAGGAACCTACAGGTTACTATATAGAATTTACTAATTAAGAGCTGGAATTTTTATTTAACATGTTTCATAACCTAAAAGTTACTCTGAGCGGAATTTCTGGAATTTACAGGACACGTTCTAGAAATGCAGAGGTTACTTTGCCTAACATTACAGGAAACTTCCCTTGAACTTATAGATAATTTTGAGTAACTTTCTGGAACTTATAAAGTATATTCTAGAACTTAGAAGGTTTGTTACAGGAGTTTTTACCTTATATTTTGGAATTTACAGGTTATATTCTCACAATTTATGGGGGACTATTTAGAATTTACATGGTATTGTTATGAAACTTACTGTTTTGCTTAAATTTACCAGGGACTTTTTCTGGAATCTGTAGGTAATTTTTCTGGAAAGTACTGGTTACTTTACAGTTTACTTACCCTCACCTTACAGAGGAATATATAGAGCCCACAGGGTAGTGTCCGGAAACGCCCAGTTTAATTTGCAGGAATTAACATGTAATTTCTGTGGAACCTACCTGTAACTTCCCTGCAAATTGCAAGTTATTTGACAAAAACTTAAAGGGAACTTTCTAGAACTAATATGGTGACTGTAAGCTTTGTCTGTTCTTGTCCTTTTATCTTCAAATGTAGTTCGGGTTATATAGAAATAGCACCTGTTCACAGAAAATTATGTCACAAGGCACTTTACAAAACAAACAGATTCACTCTAAAATACTGTATGTACTCAATATAGCCCAAAGAGACAGGCAGAGGTGGAGTTATAAAATAATGCAGTCAAGATCAGTTAATTATGTCAACTGGTAAAAAGTTTTCTATTTGAGGAAACAGAGCCAATTACATCAAACGACTGACTTTGCACCAATCACAATGCCTGAAAGAGCATGGGGTTATACTGGACAATGATAACTATGTAATAATCCCTGAAGCTGTCCTCTATGTTTCACATGAGACTTTTATTAAATATAATACTTTGATATTATATTATGTTTGGATCAGTTATATTTTCTGCTATAATCTAAAATGCAAAGTTTCTTAGTAGTTATAGAACATTTAATGTAAATACAATTATGTTTAATTAAGCTCTTTGAATAAAGATAAAAACAAACAAAAAAAATAATACCACTTCAGCACCATTGAAACAAATGGGTTACACATTTATTATTTTAATTAGTAGGTGTTTTAAACTGAAAGCCATGACTTAAATTGAGCATGTTTTATGTACAACTTTTTATCCAGTCAGCCTTTAAGTAAATACACCCCTGTTAAAATGCCAGGTTTTTATGATTTAAGAGAAATTAAATTTAAGCAATAATTTAAAAAATTTTCAACGTGACACATAACTTACATTTTATGAGACGATAAATATAAAACCGATCATGTGATGGACTGGTCAGGGAAGCTGTCAAGACAGTAAAACCAAAAGAGTTGCAAAGATTCCTAGTTGCTAGCAGTTTCCTGTTTTGTTTATATAACTAAACTGAACGCTAAGATCTCTCAAAACATGGTTGGTGAATTTGTTTTTATTGGATGAAAATAACCCTGAAATGTTAGGCCATAATTCAAATTGATGTTTGGCACAAAAACTGCTCTCCACATCAATGAAAGGACACCATGCCCACAGTCAAATATGTTGATGGCAGCATCGTGATTCGGAGTTACTGTCATTTGGATGGAACTCAACTTTTTCTCAAGATGGATGAATTCATGAATAGTTAAAAGACAGTTTTGGTCCAAAATAGGCCCTTAAAAGATGAAGATAGATTTTATTTTTCTGCACCACTGAGCCCAAATCTACTTAAGAATGACTACATGATTCACCTCCATTGAATCATCTGTCTACTTTTGCTGTTTTGACACAGTTGGCTAAGTCTTCTTTGAGGGAAAACCTTTTACCAATGGGAATAAAAAAATTAACTTGACAAAAAATTTTTATAACTAAAATTTAACTGGAATTTATGTAATTGACTTTGAATTTTTCTGTGTGCTTGGAGTGAAATATGTATTTTTAACAAAAAGCCTTGAGATGACAGTTGCGGATCGGCACCATATTAATACATTGAATCAACGCTGTATTGGAGAACTTCTGCAAGGTAGAGTGGGCAAATATTAAGTCATAAAGTGGGATACTGATAACACTCCCACCAAAGAAGAGAGAAGTAGTGAATGTTTGAATCCATTATGCAAGTCACAGTAATAAGCAACAAACAAATGATCTCAGGGCGTATGAACAAACTCTAAAAGTATTTATACTGAGGGACGATAACGACTGACACATTGAAGGTGATGTAATTTGCAAAACTAGGACCGGGTGTGAGAGGGATAGTAGCATTATGAGTCTAAACTAGTTTAGGCTTTTTTAGGGGGAAGTGGTGGTTAGAGCATAGTACTTGGGTCCTGGAGGTTCTGAGTTCAACTCCCACAGACTGCCACTCTGGGTCCCTGACCCTAAACCCCAGATTGCTCCCTGGGCGCCGCAAAGTGGCAGCCCACTGCTCCCCAAAGGGATGGGTTAAATGTAAATGTAAAAGTAAATTTCTCCTTTGTGAGATCAATAAAGTTTAATTATTATTATTATTATCATTATTATTATTAAAAGTGTTTTACGCTTATAATATACTCGTTTATAAGATTTGTAAGGCAAAATTAGCAGCCAAATAATGCAAATGCTAAATGACATTCTAGTTTCTTAAATAAAATCTGTACAAAAAAAGATTTACTGGTGTGAAAATTCTGTTTTTTTTTTAAATAAGGAGATTAACAAAACAAATAGCAGCAAAAAAATGTTGATAGATCTCATTATATTTTGCAGTGTTTTTTTTTTTAAATACTGGAAAAAAAAGAGAATAAAATAAGATAGTTCAGGCCTAAAATCTATTGACAAATAACCAGCATTTAATAGTTTTGTCTTACAGAAATTCAAAGATCTGACAAAAGAATAATTATGCCCTGGTTGACTTGTTTCCTGCACCTGAAACCTGATCAAAAACTGATTTTCAAAAGGAAATATGAAGGAATAGAGGCCAAGATAATACTCTGAAAAAATCCAGACAGAACTGACGCCTGATGACAAATTATACCGCTTCCATCAAATGAGATGTTTAACTGACATGTCACGGCTTCAAAACACATCATAAAACATGTCAGTTCTCTGAATTTTGAACGATGACCCGTGTCGCAAAACATCTATCATTTAAACGCAGTAAAAAAGGCAAACCTGCAAAAAGCTAAAAAAAAAAGAAGAAAAAAACATCCCTGAATGATGACTGGCATCATGCAATCATATGGTCAGTGTGATGAATTATCATCAGTTTGACTTCTATTTTATTTGCAGCATTTTACAGCGTGACAATGACAAAACTGGAGGAGGGGAGAAAAAAACAGGATTTGTGCCACAATCTGACCTCCATGTGCCAAAAAATCTGTTCATAAATATGTTTTCCATGTCAAACACTTCACTTATAAGGTATGAAAAGGAGCCTCACCTCTAGTACACATCTCACCGCAACCTTTCTTTCTGTCATCAACAACAAAAGGATCAGAGCAGGAGCGCCTCCGCAAAGTGGGGATGAAGTGGTCATCTCTGGGTGGTACTCCAAACCCAGAAGCTGTTTTGAATTTTCAGTCTTATTCTACTTCCATCTAGTATGGTATGGTGTGAAGGACACACAAGACTATCCATCCATTTTCTAACACGTCTATCCCTTGTTGGGTCGCGAGGGGTGCTGGTGCCCAAAAAAAATTAATAAACGGATCAGATGATGTATCAGGTTGTATCGCCATGGAGGGGCCAATGAATGACTTTAATTAATTTATTTTTATTTATTTATTTCTGTCTTCTATCTGTGCATTAGTATTGATTACCCACTCCCCGTATATATAGTTATCTGAATAAATCAGAATATCATCGGCTATTTTTTTTCCTGTGTGTTGGCTCTGACTTTGGCAACATGAACTCTATGCCTTATGAATCTCTTGGATTGTTAAATGGAGTTTGCTTTAAAATCCAGTTTTTCCTTCCACTCAACTTCCTATTAATATGCTTGAAAGCAGCACTCAATTACATTTTAAAGCTTACTCTCCTTGAAGTTGTCAACTTCAAGCCTATAACAATCTTATATTACCAGTTTTATAAGCCACAACATGGCGTTCCTGTATTGAAACCCCTGTTTTGGGGTCTTTTTCTAAATGATATTAACACAAATAAACCTCAAAAGATGTCAGTTTGTGTGTAATGAATGTTTATAACACATTAGTTTTGCTTTTTGATTATTTTAAAGAAATTAACTTCATATTCTGGTTTATTGAGATGCACCTGTATAAGAAATACCTATGATCTGCTTGTGTCGTTCCTCTCTGTCATCGGGATCAGGAGATTCCTTTGATTTTTTTTTTTTTTAAATAATACTTTTATCATAAGATACGTAAAAAGTAAGAAAAACTCTTTCAACACATTTTAAAGCTTGATGTACTGGAATTTTGTGATAAAGGCGCTTTTTGGCAGCAGGAGTCAAAAACAAAGCATCCTCAATATGAATGAAATCCACAGTATTTGTCCCCGTTTTTACAGTACCAGAAAAATGAGCGGTGACACATGCGCTTTGGGAACGACACGACACACACACACACACACACACACACACACACACACACACACACACACACACACACACACCCACACACACACAACACACACACACACGTACGAAAACCTTTTATTCTTTTCAGCCTGCAATAATGAAAAAGGAACAAAAATATACATCACTGCAGTTATTCTCGATGGGATCACCTGCACATCCATCCCCTACATCAGAGAAAAACACCGCTGCCCCTGCGTCTCCAGTCAAAATGTGTACAAACAATGAGGGGATGCAGACAAAGCGGGCTGCTTCTGCACACACACACGCAGACGCGCCACACATAAATACCAAGAACATTTTCATGCTCCACAATGAACCACACGGAGCTCAAATATCCCAGCGTGCAACCAGTCCAAAGAATACAAACCGCTGAGAGAAACAACGCGTGGCTGAACGAGAGGAAAAAAGGGGAGAGGCTGAACACAATGTGCTCTCATCGACAGAGCGCGTAAAGAGCGCACATCTGGGATCACACGCCTCGGGGCAGCTGCTCAACGCTCATACACACACACAGACCCACACACATACGCATAGGCGAATGCAAACCCACGCAGAGCTGCAAAAGCATCACATAGACCAGTGTTTCTCCCACATTGATCTCCTAAGTATGCACACTGGCTGCGCTCCTTAGTTCCTGTATGTGTACTATAATATTAATAGTAATAGTAGACGCACTGTTGACGCCTTCACTGACGCACTGGATTTTCCATTATTCCGGGTGAGCCACGAAAGGCAGGGGCACAAAACGGCATGGTTATGACAGGCGGCATTATTACCCCCTCGGAGTATTCCTTCAACTTAATAGTGGAAGTGAAGCAGCGAGCGTGTGCCGCATCCATTGTGCCACGCTGCAGAGGCTCCCGTTTCAGCGTGCAAATGAAAAAATAAAACAATTTAAAATGTGCAAACATCTTGAATTAAAGTTTGGCTGCGCGCAGCAAACTGCACAAAGGTTCAGGCAAAATCCTCCTCAGAGGGACAGCTATTGCTCTAACACAGGCACACTCCACGCGTAATCTTCATGCGCTTGGCACAGAGCCTCTTACCTTCATCTCT
>NW_023396978.1:216798-274831 GCF_011125445.2 Fundulus heteroclitus
CCATCCAGGACTTGTACAGGTCTAGGGTCAGGAAAAAGTTGCTAACATCTCTGCAGACCTCACACATCCTGCACACAAACTGTTTAGACTTAGACTTCAGGTCGGCACTACAGAGCGCTATTTGCAAAAACCAGCCATTACAAAGACACCTCAGACCCTGAGTATCCAGCTACACCGCTGTGTAACACAATAATAATATTTGCACTACCACAACTCAAAACCTTCGTTTTTTTTCTTCCTAAATGCATTACAGAAATGACACACTGTAAACATTTATTCATACCTAGTGTATACTGTGAGCATTGCAACCAAAGTCAAATTCCTTGAATGGCCACAATCATGGCAGATGCAGTCGATTCTGGAAATTCTCAAGGTTCCATCCTTTGTCCTGTCTTGTTTTCATCAACTGAGAAATTGTAAGACTTGAAACATCGCAGAGCAGTTCTTTTGATACTCACACAATGCTCCCACTGTGATAACAGCATCCTAAGGTTTACGGTGTCAAACGTTTAAAGTTTATGTGTAAACAATGCACCGTCTCAATTAAGGGTCTTTTGAAAGCAGCAAAGTTCTGGCTGGAATTTCTGACAAGGAAAAAATAACACTTATTAGACTCCTAAGTCTTTCCTCCTAGGAAAGACTTACGAGTCTTTCCTCCTAGATCAATCAGGTTAAATAGATCTGACTGTGATAAACCGTAAAATATCTTTCTTGTTGATGATTGTTTTTGTCTTCGGCACAAATCTTTTTCACATTTTCTTGTCTTAAACTTGGATAGTATATTTGTTATTTTAATAGTCTACAACAACACAATGGCTAAAGAAAAGAGGCGGCATTCATGTGCCAATACCTGCAGGGGGCTTGATAAGCGGTGGAGGGATCATGGGGACCACGATGGGCATGTTGCCATGCTCCTTGGTGCTGGGTGTGGAGGTGGATGGAGTGCTGGATGGCTCTGTGACTCCATTTCTTGAGTTTGGCATGGACAGGGAGCTGTTGGCTCTATCCGGAGAGCCTTCACTGCTCTCTGCTGAACCTGGGATTTTTGGCAACGTGTTTTCTGTACATAAAGAAAGATGGAAACAAATTCAGGATTTTCATGACCAATGGATGTATCTACTCCCTGCAAACTGTGCTGTAATTTCAGATCCTTAGGTTGAGAACATTTCAATCCACTCTTTTCTCTAACACACACACACAAACAGTGGCTTTTAACAGCGTGCTTATAAAAACTTACTTTTTGTGTGTGTGTGTAGCATTAAGAATTGTCGTCTTAATGCCAAAGAGAGCCCAACAGGTTTTACTTTCACAAGTGGAGCCTTACGGCTTTCGCCATAGTTCTCCGCTTGATTTATATGCTGGGACTAATTCATGTTCAATGGACACAGAAACGGCAAGGTAGAAGAGGAATAAAAGGAGAGAAACAGATGGGACAAAATGCTAAAAGGGAGAAAAGGTGATAGAAAAAGAGGAGAGGAAAGGGAGAGAGCAATACAACATCCTCTGAGTCTGCTTCTACACCTGCAAAGAGAGATATAAAAAGAACAGCAAAACCAACCGATAAGGTACAAACAACAAATGCCTTAGACTGAAGAATATACAGTATTATTTAATATGAAATGTATAAAGTGACAGCTGAAGATAATAATACGGGGTTTTCTGTATAGAAGTGCATCTGTAAGCACCTCAATCCAAGCACCTGTGGCTGTTTGTGAGAGTGCGCTTATGTATCCAAGGTTTATCCATAAGAAAACTGAAAAATAGTGGTTGTGAGGAGCTAAAGAAGTTTAAGTTATTGCTTAATGTCTGATCTTCAATAGATGTAATACTTTGATTATGCATTTAACAGAAATTAACTCAAAATAGAATGCCTGTCTATGAAAACCTACGCACGTCCTTGCTGCTTCAAAGGAATTCAGTGGTCTGGGCAGTTTGCTGCTTTGGAGAATATAGGCATGTGTTACCTAATGCTGAGCAGCAAGAGACATCAGCAAAGACCTTGGAGAAGCAGCTAATTGCTCTCAATCAGTCTAGGAGGGAGTATGGGGTCATTTTCCACAGATTTAAAGCCCATAAATTGCCAGAGAGAAAACATGCTAACAAGGCCAAAACATTTAGGACAATTGTAAATTCTCCTGAAAGTTTAAGCCCATCTCAGAATTTATAGAAAATAGTTAGGATGTTAAGCGTTATGGTTTTATGGTTATGACATCATTTAAAAAAAAAATACTAAAAGTATGGCTGTTTGGAACGCTTGCCAGGAAAAAAACACACTCTAATGATGACGAATGTTGGCAAAGTTACATAAATATGAACCATATGACTATTGGGACGATATGTTTTTGGACAGATATGAAAGAAGATCATAACCCTCTGTGTGTACCAAACTATTCTTGAGTTATCTATCTGACAGTAAAGCTTGGCTCAAACTGGCTCCTCAACAGGACCATGATCCCAAATACATCTGCAAATCTACAAACGGATGTCTGAAACAGAAAACAATCAGTGAGGTCAAATGGGTTATTAAGAGTCTAGAACTCAGGTTAATAGAAATGTTCCAGCAAATATCGACTAACTTTAATGAACTGAAGCAATTTTGTAAAGATTGAGCCAAAATAAAACACAAAATTGCAAGGTGAGTTATTGCTCCTAAAAGTGGTTCTGCATCATTTTGGATTATTGGGTGCAGCTTTTTTTTCCACAAAGAGTTTTTCCATTTCTTTGTTAAATAACAATAAATAGGCTGTGTGTTGTGTGTACTTGACATACAATAATAATAATTAGGATAATAATCTTAGAATTATTAGAATTAGAATTTATAATAATGTAGTAAAGGCTGGGTAATTCTTTTATATTCTAAAATGTAAACCCAACAATTGAAAGAGGGTGCACTTTCTTTTAAGCATGACTGCCACACTGTTCCTCCTGTGTTCTGTTTTTTTGTTTGTTTTGTCGGTAATTTTAGTTGCAAAAGATTTTAGTTAGGAGGTAAAAACAATTTTTTTTAATTCACAATATGATGTTTTGATTTCATAAAATGTACATTTATTGACAGAAGCACTTAGTAAGAGATTCAACAAAATTAAATTGCTGAATTTCAAACTGATTATTACAAAACTACAACAAAAAGTTAGCATTAGAGTAAGCTGAACGTAAAGCTTGCAGCCGGTCTCTGGGCTGTGTACCTTTGAGCGCTGCGATGTGCTGTGGCATCTCTCCGATCTCCAGGTTGTCAGCGTCCCTTAGCTCCACCTTGTCATAGCCGTACCAGCCCAGCAACTCATTCATGGTGTTCTCTGCAAAACTCTGTGACACAAACAGACAGGGGATTAAATTATAAATGCATTTTCCACTTAAATATATCAAATCATCAAACTAATTTTAATATCAGAGAAAGTTAACGTGAGTTCATATAAAAAAAATTCTGAATGGAGAATTTTATTTATTGAATAAAAAGCATTTTTCCAAACCCAGCTAGTCCTTTGGGAAAAAGTAATAAGAAATCATGAATGAAGTGCGATTAACCATATTTTTGTTTTAGTTTCTCTAGCCACCACACCAAGGCCTGGTTACTGCTTGACCTGTAGAAGGAAGACATCCCTTAAGCCTGTTTGACAGCATGAAACAGACTAAAAGATCTGAAAAAGCAACACATCATGCCCCAGTCTGAGGAAATTCAAGAACAGACCAATCAATGTCACTGACATCGATCTGTCTGGAAAGGGTTACAAAGTCACTTGCAAGGCTTTGGGACTCCAGGTAACCTCTATGACAACCATTACTGCTCACAAATGGAGAAAACGTGAAACAGGCAAGAACCTTCCTAGGAAGAGCTAACCTAAAAAAATTATTCCAAGACCGTACCAACGACTCCTCCAGGAGGTCACAGAAGAACCCAGAACAACATCTAAGCTACTGCATGATTCACTGGTCTCAGTTCTACCTTTGGACTAAAGATGATATTGGAAATAGCTTGATTTTGACTCAGTTTGCATTTAATTTAGTCTGTATTCATCGTCAGATGTACTGTATGTCGTGTATGTAAATATTTTTAATATTAAATTCCATGCATCAGCTTATTCGTCAAGTGACCCCCCCCTTGATTGTGATTTTTTTTTTAAGCAACATGGCGGGGTAGTTAAGTAGTGATCCAATTTCAAAGGTGACAGTAGTGCAAGAAGAGGAATCGTCTCACATTTGGAACGATATTTTGTAGACTGACGAGGTGTGCATCCCGATACATGTGGCCTTAAATTAACACAGCATTTCAGAAAAGGAACATTATACCAACAGTTAAACATGGTGGCCATGTTCAACAATGGTATTGCTCCAAAAAAAGTGAAACTTAAAACAAATCTTAGAAACAGTGAGTATAATTCAAAAATTCATAAACACAGCAGACATGCAAAATTATATTTACATTAAAAGAAACCTGAGAAATTAAGAAATTCTATTGGGAAATTCAATGCCTGCTGACCGCTGCCTGAAAGAGTGACTTTTGCACAACCCTGCAACATTTGGTACTCTAGGAAATGTAGTTTGTGAAGCACTTCTCATCACTTATGCTGTGAGACCACTAATTGTTAATATAAATATCGGCCTAAAGCAAACTTTGTAATTAACAAAAAAAAAGCGCTGATCCTAACATCTAAGAAACTATAAGAATAAAAAATAAACTAAATAAAAACCGAGGAGAGGAGGAGAAACAAGAAGCTACAAAATAATTGCATCAACAGAGAATCCATCCCTGTTAATAAAAATAAATCTATTGTTTAGGTTTATAAAAATTTCACGTTTTGGGTTGAAAAGAATCATTGCTATTTAACGATTACATCAGCTAGCATTACAGCCCAGATGTCCAGATACACATTTTAAAAGTAGGGTGATGGTAGGTGTGCTCCAATGGCACCGGGGTAGAGAGTACCACCCATGTGCGGAGGCATAAGTCCTCAATGCGGACTTATTAGTGGCTCATTTTTACTTTGTAAAAATGAGCCACTAATGCTGCAAAAAAAACATGAAAATATATTTTTTTTAAATGTAGGGTAACGGTGGTTCAGGAGCTAGCCGGTTACTGGTTCTACCTCGCTCTGACCGAAAACCACTTTGCCTGCTGCCAGTGGTCAGAGGACCCGGTGGTGCCGATGTATGGCAGCCTCGCTTCTCTCAATCTGCTCCAATGTAGCTCACCACTGTCTGTGTGTAATGGGCGAATGACTGAATGTAGTGTGAAGCACTTTGATGTATACAAGAACAGGCCATTTACCATTTAGAAACCCATGCAGGTAACAGTATTTGCTTCACAACACAGTCATTAAATGCTTTAGATCAAAGCTATAACGTGGCTGATGCATGTAGTCCATCAGCACAAGCATCTGTTTAATGAAGTGTTGCTGCAATAAGAGGTTCAGCTTTCAATTGACTATAAAGCATGAAAATGTTCCTTGTGAGCAGAAATATACTAGAGTAGCAGAAAAAATATTAGTCCCAGGTCATAAAATGATTAGCAGAGCAAATGTTAGAACAAAATTGTGCAAGATGGGTTATGATGTGTTTTCTGGATTCACCGTTCTGCAGTTTACAAGAACAAACCGTTAAAGGTTGATCTAAATGTATGCTATGTCTGAATAGTAGGTATATTTGTAAATAGAACTATATTTGTAGAACAATGCATTTATGGATAGAGCAGTAGGGCTGATTATGTGGTCTGGGTCTATAAAAAACAGCTTTTATAGACCTACAGATGCTAAAATGTCAAACAGCTTTCGTTAGATGCAGCATGAGGGTTAAGGTGGAATATCTATCACTGGAAAAACAAGGCTTATCATCGTTTGAGGTAATTTCAACACAGAGAGAAATCAAACATAGATTCTGCAACTAGTCCCAATCCCATCCCTCCACTCTTAGGGAGTGAACTCTATCCTCCACGATGCCAATGCTCACACCTACAGAGAAGTGATTATCAGAGACTATTGTTAGTGGAGAAGGTCACCTCCTTGCCTTCAGTCCTGACCCCAACCGTACCGAGCAGTTGTGATATCTCCTTAGGCAGGCTATTTATAAAACAGTGAGCATCACACACTCATTTGCAGACTTGCAATAAATGCTGGTTTAAGATTGGAATGTCATTATCTCACAGCAGTGAGTGACCAAGCTGGTGACCGGCATAAGCTGGAGGTGGCACGTTGTTGATGTTGTGTACGGTTCACCAAGCCCCTGTTTGCTAAACAGACTAATCCTTAAATCGACAATATCTTTTGTGTCCTCAATCATCCCAACCCAACAAATGACATCAAACATCAATAAATAGCAGAATAACCTCTTTGGCTAAATTGTCAAGCGTAGAGAACCAGTACACTCTGCAAAGATAATCTGTAAGTTCCAGAAAATCCATGTAAGTTCTCAAAACGTACAGGTCACGACCTGGACTGTCTCTGTTTTTTTTTTAATTATTGCCTAACCCTTTGGACTGTTTTGCATGCCGTCAGCCATCTTCATCTGATCAGCCACCATCTGCCTGTTCATATCTACATCTTTGTTTATTTACAATAAACTTTTTAAGCTCGAATCTCGGGTTCTGTGCAGATCTGAGTGTAACACCAGAAGGAGTCTCAGAAACTAATGTGTTTCTGGGACGTAACAAGCAAGTTTCTATAAATAACCTTTATATTTTAGGAAAGTAACCTTGGACAATAAGTTCTGGGAAAGAAATACGTAACGTTTTAGAAAGTTGCCCATAAGTTCTTTAGAGGTAACCTGTTTAGTTCCAGGAGAACGTCCTGCTAGTTTCAAAAACTAACCTGATAGTAGAGTAGTATTATGCAACTTTCTCTATGAAGACTTTGCGTTATTGTTTTTCAAAAAAAAATAAGGACTGATGAAATCGAACCAAAAGCCAGGTGAATTGTTTCATTCTAAAAGAAATTGCCATTACAACACTGACTTAAAAAGATTTGGTCAAAGAAAATCAGTGCAAGGTGTAGTTTCTCATTGTGCTTTCATAGGAAGCAAAGCACAGACAACATAGACCCTTATTTAGAACTACCTCTGCATATTTCAGACAGTCACAACACATGGGACTAAGCCTCGTTTCATCGGCACAGTGGATCAATTTCTAAACACAACAGAGATTTTTAACATGGTATATTTACTCCACTCACAATCTGCTATAAAGGTGCCTGTTATTCCAGGAAGAATTCAGTGAAAGCGTTTGGAGGGAACTATAAACGAGCAATGACAGGTTTTATTGATCACTCGTCATGAAATACCACTGTGGGAAGATGTAGCAAATGAACTGTGGCACAATTCTAGTAAGTGACAGATTACAAAAGGCATCGTGCTGAATGTGCAGTGTGATTTGAGACGACATTATACAAATCTGTGAGTTTTCTGCAACTTGGATTGCGTTAAATTTACAGTTGAAACTGGATGATTACACATGTATGAGAAAACGGCGTCTCTCTCTTCACTGTATGACGCTGAATCAAAATAAGCTTTTCCTGTTTTAAGGCTGGTTAGGATTAATAAATACTGAAGAAAATGTAAAAATCATTCTCTGAAAAAATCCCTATTTTGTTATGTTTGCCATTGAACAAATTGTTTTTGGTAGTCCTAACAGATTTAAAACAAGATACATTTTAGTCTGATTTAATGTCAGACAGCAAGACAAAAATGATAATTTTTTTCTTTTTACAGAGTTTGTAACCTTCTTAATGGTTTCTACTGTGGATAAAATCTACTCAAATTCCTTATGATCTTTTTATTCTGCATGCTTTTTTGAAAAAGGTGTTTGAAGGTGTGAAGGCTGCTAATGATGACAGCTCCAGTAAAAACACTCCTTAAACTATGATGAATGACAGCAGTGCTCTTTCTGCCTTAAGCTTCCTGGAAGTCAGGTTTACTTCCACATGTCAAAGTTTGGCTGTGACAGCAAGCACAACACAACATCGCTGTCATTTGCAGAAACTCTTTCTGGGGATGTTGTTGCAATAGCATGCAAATGGATGAAAGAAAAAACAATATTAGACAGAGAAAGTTTAATAATTATAGTTCTATCTGCAATAGTCTCATCTTCCAAACATTAAAAATATGGTATTCTGTAATCTTTGAATACAGAAGAAAACTAAAGATGCAAAAATATGAAATTTGCTACCAGCAAAAGCTTTATTTTAGTTTTTGTTTATTCTAAAAAGCAATCAATTTTAATCCCACTTAAACTGTTTTCAAATTTTGTAACTTTATACCCACCAACTACCATGGGTTTTATAAGAATTATATGTGACAGACCAACAATATAATGTTCAATTATTTTTTTACACAAATAAAAACCTGAAAACCCTTTTTAAAAACATGTTTTCCTTTTTTTCCACTTCAGTATGCTGCTTTGTGCCGGTCTGTAACTCAAACGTTACTGAAGTCTGTAGCCGTTAGGTGACAAAATGAGGAAAGGTTCAAGAGGTTTAAATACTTTTGCATGGCACTGTAGTTATATGATATAAAAGTTATTTGTAGTGGCTAATTATTTTGTTATTGTCCCAGTTAACTGTCTTAATTATTTAAATGTTAGTAGAAATTTCCAAAATTTGTCATGACTTTCCAAATACGCCACTGTAGCTGTTTTAACAAAATATCAGAGTTAAATGGAGGAAGCACAAGTGCAGAAATTTGTGCAGCCGTAAAGGTGAAACCTTAAGTAGAAAGTCCACCTATTGAAGGAAGGAGTCGGAGCATAACCTGGGCCTGAATGTACTCTAGAGTAAAACGGATATAAGCTGTAAAGTAACCACACGAGGAAGACAAAAACACAGCATCTTTGTGTCTCCCCTTCCTTCCTGCCACCCTGTCTTCTCTGTCACCTTACTACTTTGAGAAAGAACAAGTTATTAGGAGCGCAACCCGATCCTTGTTGGCGACTCTTCAAAGCAGTTGCAACAACTTCTCGGCTGTGGGTGTGCGGAGGCCAACGAGGCACAGAGGCAGCTACAGATGTATAGCTATATCTGCCCTTTTGAGCCTTTAATCAAAAATAAATGGCTAAAATACCATTTTGACGTAATTTTAAAGATTCCATGTGCTCAAATGTACACCTGTGAAAAAGAAGGGGAATATAATCTCACATTTTTGCAACAGATGAGGTTTGCTTCGTGGTTGAAAAGCTCCACCACAAAGATGCTCAGAATAGAGACGGAGATAAATGTGTAGAATTTGTACTGCAACAAAATTGTCCGCAATTATTTACTGCCAGACCTCTCAAAAGGGTATTTTCTTACATCTTTCAGAAAACAGGCGTTGATCAAAAACATGTAAAAGGTTTTCTTCAACAAACAGCTACACAATGCTAAATTATTGGGAGTGTACAGTGTCCTTTCCTCATTAGGACAGCACTTAGTCTTCTGCTGTAGCAATTACAAAACATTGGAGCGTAAAGAAACTGGATTTTTGGCCATTCTTCTTTGCATAATCTCTCTAGATCAGGGGTCTACAACTTTAACAATCCAAAGAGACATTTCTGTCCATCTAAATAAAACTCCTTTATATCCACAGATATTCATGACAATTAAAAAAATTGAGTATTTCAAATTTTTGATAAATGTCCATCCATAAACTATACCCGCTTAAACGTGCAGGGTCGGGTGGATCATTGCGTGAGAGGCGGGATTGTTGTCATTTTTAAAGAAGCACTGTTTGATTTAAATTTTTTAGCAAAAAGTGCATTTGGATACATTTTCTTCTTTGAGGTGTCATTTGTGGAAAATTGTGTAAAACAAAGCTCATAGTTTCCAACTCAATGAAAAGATATTTGGATCTAAAATACGTATATTACTGATATTACGTGTAGTTGTGTTGTTATTACATGAGAAAACTAAAAACCTGCTAAAACCTGCATTTTTTTTTTAAATTTATGCTTAATATATTAGTTAGTTCTTTATCACATTTAGCCAAATTTAATAAGAACTATTGTGGAAAGTCCAAAGAGACACTTTCTATTTCAGAGCCACAGGTTGCAGAACCTAGCTTATCTAGAGCTCTTTTGTTTACAGCTCGCTCCACAGGTTGTGTTTCATATTCAGATTTGAGAACTAAAAAGGCCATGGATGTTTTGGATCATTATCCTAATATTGGTTAATCAATTTTTATCCCACCAGCGGTAAGCACACAGGTGTGCTGGATGAGGTTTAATGATCACGGAGCATGGGAAGAGCGGCAGGATGAAGACATGACAGGAGCGATCATGGTTCAGGGTTGAAGGTTTTCAATGAATACAAACAAAAAAAACATTAACATAAAATCAAACGTACTATAACAAAAAAAAAAATATCCATTGAAATTGAGTGTCAGTTTCCATCAGCTTGTAGACTTCAATAACAGAAGCAGGAGCTGTTCTTAAAACAACATGTTTTACATTTAGGGACTAAGAACCTCTGTCTGGAGGGAAGAATCTGAAACTCACTGTGAAGGGGAGTTTCCGCTGTACCTGCCTGTTGTACAGGAATATAACCGATTCCTGGGACTCTTCAATCAGTCACGATGACAATTTAACTATCTGCTGTGGGGAATTCCTCTGAAGGTTGCATGTCCGAACCATGTAACCAAGGAAAAGGATAAAAGATTAAATTAAAGCACAATAAAACATAGCCATTTTGGTTCAATCAATGTCAAAGTAGCAGAGAGCCAATGAAAGGAAATTCAAATACGCAAAATCTTTTTATTTTCATCAGATTTCTTGCTGCAGCGTTGTAGAGAAGCTGAACGCTTTGAACTGCATTTTGTAGACTTATTAACGGTGAAGAATTACAGTAGTCCAGCCTTGAAATAACAAATGCGTGGGCAAGTTTTTCACTGTCACTCCTGGACAGAATATTTCTAATTTCATCAATATTCCGGAGGTGGAAGACGGACATTCTAGAAACATGTTTAATATGGGATTTAAATGAAATGTCTTGATCAAAATAACACAAAACCATCCACGATTAGTGATTTACAATTTATCTTTCAAAGACCTTAGTCTGAAGATGAGAACTTCTGTTTCATCTAAATTTAAAAGAAGATAATTTAAAGTAATTCAGGTTTTTATGTCTTCAAGACATGCTTGTAGTCTAACTGGTTGGATTCATCAGGATATGTGGATAAATATAGTTAAATATCATTAGCATAACTGGAAATTTATCTTATGCTGTCAGAAAAATCCACCAATTCTCTTCAGCCTAAGCACCGATCCCTGTGGTACTCCATAAGTAACCCTGTAGTTTAAAGTTGATGTATGATTCACATGAAGAAAAAAACATTTATTCTATCTGAACTTTTAGGCACCCCCACTGACAATGGTGCGGGTACGACGCGGGCAACACAAGGGACCCAAAGTCATTAAAGGCAGTATGTGGACTCACAGTAGCCACAGTGCATTGTGGGTCCGGTTGCTGAGGCCATGCGGCACTCCAGAAAATTCCACAAGGTTTTGATTTTGGCCGCACTGGTCATGTAATTCCCAGTGCCAGGGAATTACATGAGCCAAACAGGAAGTCAGATGCCATGTTGTAATAATTTATTGTGTATTTCAAAAGAAAATAATTCTGGAAACTCACTATTTTCTTTCTTTCTTTTCCTGCACGCATGCGTTCGCTTGTAAATGTGAACATTACTTCATGACACGGGATCAAACATCCCTAGCATCAATAATGAGGGAAAACAACGAGGCAGTGCTTGTACAGCCGAATACGGCAATTGTTTATGAGGCACTTCCTAAATTTTTTTTTTTTTTTTAATATTGCACTTTTTTTAAGGGATAAAGAAGTTGACACATATATCTTGATTAATTAAGAACAATGACTGAGACAATCTGCACTAACCCTACATAGATTTCCAAGTATATTGAATGTGTGTAAGATTGTTTTTTACTAGTCTGTTGAAAGCATGTTTTCGTGCCGCTTATGCAATTTAATTTCACAAGACAGACTTTGCATGTTTTCTTCCTTTAAAAAAAAAAGGTTTTCAAAATAACCTAGATGATTAGAAGTGTCCTAATTTCATAGTTCAGATGTTTTCATTACAGATGCAGCTCAAAGATTGATACTTCTCAGGCATATTTTCAGAAACTTGTTTAATATAAATATGTAATATTCTGCTTCCACACATTTCCCCTTTGTTTCCATTCAGTCTGACCCAAACATAGCCAGCAGGGCTTGTGGTGATGATGATGGTGGGAATCGGACACTTTGTGGTGAGAAACCAGAGCAGGTTACAGATCACTGTGATAAAATTCCAAAATCCACACGCCAACTTTCCCCCATTGCTTCCCCCTCGTTTTCACTCCCCTGCCGCCTCTCCCACTCCTCTACTTTCATTCCCCTCTACTTTTCTTGATACTTGATCCAGCAGAGAAGCTCAGGTTACAGTTTTTACAGCTTAGCCAGCCCAGCTCCGTATACATTCCTTTCTCCCCTTGTTTCTCAACCCACTTCTCGGCCTTTCCTATCCCCTACATGCCCACTCCTTCTTCTGCACAACTACTCACTGGGGCTTATTTTACCCATGCAGCCAGATGAAGGAAACACTGTCAGACTGTTTGCTTTGTCGAGGGAGTATGATCCCTCAAACGGGCACTTTGTGAATCTCTGTGTGTTTTTTGTCTCTTAATTTGGTCTGAAATAGTTATGTTTTGAGAAGAATACAAACTTGACCTCTGCTTTGTTTAAGCAAAGGAGCATCAAATCTTTCTACAGAAAATTAATGCAATAAAAGTCACTAAACGGAGTAAGTTAGAACCCTGCTGTAATGGTTCTTTGGTTTATCTCCTAGTTTATTAGAATTTTGATTTTCCAGGTTTCACAAGTTAGATTCACTAAAGTTTCACCGTCAGGTGTTGTCCCCCAGCCTCTAGAAACAGCAATTATCAAACCACTGTTGAAAAAGAACAATTTGGACAAACTATTTCTGCAGAACTACAGGCCCATCTCAAACCTCCCTTTTATCAGTAAGATTACTGAAAAAGCTGTGTTGCAACAATAAAACACCTTCTTAACAACGACCAGCCACTTTAATGTTTTCCAGTCAGGTTTCCGTGCTCACCACAGTACAGAGACCGCCCTTATCAAGGTGTTTAATGACATCCATATAAATGCAGACTGAGGAAGAACCACAGTGCTAGTATTATTGGACCTTAGTGTAGCATTCATCAATCCATCCTGTTAGAACGCCTGGAGAACTGGGTCGGCCTTTCTGGTACAGCTCTCTACTGGTTTAAATCCTACTTAAAGGACAGGGAATCTTTTGTGTCAGTAGGTAACTTTACATCAGAGGTGACATAAATCACCCAAAGGGTCCAACCTGTGTCCCCTCCTGTTCAATATCTACATGCTCCCTCTAGCTCATATCGTAAAAAATAACATCAGCTACCATAACTATGCAGACGACACACAGCTCTACATCACCATGTCACCAGGTGACTATGAACTCATTCAAGTGCTGGCTCAGAAGAAATTAATGCATGGATGTGCCAAAATTTTCTCCAATTAAATAAAAGTAATTATTTTTGGATCAATGGAGGGGCAATCAAGAGTTAGTGCACAGCTTAAGTTGTTTCAGCTAGGAACCACTGATCAGGCCCGAGATCTGGGTGTAATGATGGACACTGGCTCGAACCTCCAAAAGCATCTAAAGACAATTACAAAGTCAGCCTTTTACCATCTGAAGAACATTTACAGGATTAAAGTACTAATGTCTCAGCAGGATCTGGAAAAACTAATCCATGGGTTTATCTTTAGTTAAATCGATTACTGCTACGGTGTTTTCACAGGTCTCCCAGAAAGTAAATCAGAGAGCTGCAGCTGATCCAGACCGCTGCTGCCCGCGTCGTGACTAAGACTAAGTAGAGCACATTACCTCAGTTCTAAAGTCCTTACACTGGGTCCCTGTATCTCAGAGAATAGACTTTAAAACACTTCTGTTAGTCTATAAATCACTGAATGGCTTAGCACCTAAATACATTACAGACTTGTTATCAGTGTATCAACCCTCCAGACCATTAAGGTCTTCTGGTTCATGTCTGCTCTGAATACCTAGAACCAGAACCAGCATTTAGTTTTTATGCTCCACTTATCTGGAAAAACTCCCAGAGGACTGTGAAAATGTTGAAACCCTGAGTTTCTTTAAATCAAGGTTAAAAACATATTTGTTTAGAGTTGCCTTTAAAAGTTAATGTGGTTTATGGTCCAACTTGTCTTATACTGTATTGGATCTTCATCTACTGTTCCAATGCAATGTGCTTGCCTCTGCAATGTTTTTCCTCTGTCTCTGTAATGCTTTTTACTCTGTTTGTTTTTGTTCTGTTCATGTACAGCACTTTGAATCGTTTTATTACTGAAAAGTGCTTTATAAATAAACTTGCCTTGCCTGAAGTAACATTACTGTATTGGATGAGTAGCTGAATGGATGATGAACCCAACTGTAGCCTTAAAAATAAAAACACTACAGTGTTAATGAGCAGACTTGGCTGGCAGTTATGCTTGTCTGATATTGTAGCACAATATTCCCTGCCAGTGATAGAATAAAAGAGCAGTTTGCGTTGTATGAACTACAACTACAAAAAACTGTCTGTAGCAATACATACAATACAATACATACATGTGATTTTCCAGAGTGGGAGGCTACATTCCCTAAAGTTAAACATTATTTTTATGTACTTAGAGATTACTTCATAGAAATAAAATGTTTAATTTCAAAAATTTGTAGTTTACTTTCCAAAATTCAGAGGGTATTTTCTAAAACTTACAGGTTATTTTCAGGAACCTACAGGTTACTATATAGAATTTACTAATTAATAGCTGGAATTTTTATTTAACATGTTTCATAATCTAAAGGTTACTCTGAGTGGAACTTAGAGGTTACTTTCCCAGAATTTACAGGTTACTTTTGTGGAACCCCGGCATTACTTTCTGGAATTTACAGGACACTTTCTAGAAAGGCAGAGGTTACTTTGCCTGACGTTACAGGAAACTTCCCTAGAATTTATAGATAATTTTGAGTTACTTTCTGGAACTTATAAAGTATATTCTAGAACTTAGAAGGTATGTTACAGGAGTTTTTACCTTATATTTTGGAATTAACAGGTTATATTCTCACAATTTATGGGGGACTATTTAGAATTTACATGGTATTGTTATGAAACTTACTGTATTGCTTAAATTTACCAGGGACTTTTTCTGGAACCTGTAAGTCATTTTTCTGGAAAATACTGGTTACTTTACCACAGTTTACTTACCCTCACCTTACAGAGGAATATATAGAGCCCACAGGGTAGTGTCCGGAAACGCCCAGTTTAATTTGCAGGAATTAACATACAATTTCTGTGGAACCTACCAGTAACTTCCATGCAAATTGCAAGTTATTTGACAAAAACTTAAAGGGAAATTTCTAGAACTAATATGGTGACTGTAAGCTTTGTCTGTTCTTGTCCTTTTATCTTCAAATGTAGTTCGGGTTATATAGAAATAGCACCTGTTCACAGAAAATTATGTCACAAGGCACTTTACAAAACAAACAGATTCACTCTAAAATACTGTATGTATTCAATATAGCCCAAACAGACAGGCAGAGGTGGAGTTATAAAATAATGCAGTCAAGATCAGTTAATTATGTCAACTGGTAAAAAGTTTTCTATTTGAGGAAACAGAGCCAATTACATCAAATGACTGACTTTGCACCAATCACAATGCCTGAAAGAGCATGGGGTGATACTGGACAATGATAACTATGTAATAATCCGTGAAGCTGTCCTCTATGTTTCACATGAGACTTTTATTAGGCGCCCGCCTATGCATATACTGTAATACTTTTTAGGGAGCTGAAGAGTCTGTTTGGATCAGTTATATTTTCTGCTATTATCTAAAATGCAAACTTATTTCAGTAGTTATAGAAAATTTAATGTAAATATAAATATGTTTAATTAAGCTTTGAATTAAGATAAAAAAAACAATAAAAAATACCACTTCAACACCATTGAAACAAATGGGTTACATCATTTATTATTTTAATTAGTAGTGGTTTTTAACTGAAAGTCACCAGGTAAATTGAGTATGTTTTATGTACAACTTTTTATCCAGTCAGCCTTTAAGTAAATACACCCCTGTTAAAATGCCAGGTTTTTATGATGTAAGGGAAACTAAATTTAAGGAATAATTTAAAAAATGTTCAATGTGACACATAACTTATACAGAATTACATTTTATGAGATGATAAATATAAAACCAATCCTGTGATGGACTGGTCAGGGAAGCTGTCAAGACAGTAGTCAGCAGTCTCCTGTTTTGTTTATATAACTAAACTGAACGCTAAGATCTCTCAAAACATGGTTGGTGAATTTGTTTTCATTGGATGAAAATAACCCTAAAATGTTAGGCCATAATTCAAATTGATGTTTGGCACAAAAAAACGCTCTCCACATCAATGAAAGGACACCATGCCCACAGTCAAATATGTTGATGGCAGCATCGTGATTTGGAGGTACTGGCATTTGGAAGGAACTCAATGTTTTTCTCAAGATGGATGAATTCATGAATAGTTAAAAATACCAGACAGTTTTGGTTCAAAATAGGCCCTAAAAAGATGAAGATGGATTTTACTTTTCTGCAACACTGAGCCCAAATCTACTTAAGAATGACTACATGAAAATTGAATGCAGTTTTGGAATAGCCTAGCCAGAGATGAGAACTAAATTCAAGGGAGGATCACCTACAGAAGGCTGTGGACAAGAGGTTTCTCCCTGTTAAAAGAGAGATTTCCTTTCTACTGTTGCTACATGCATCATTTGTATGAGGGATTGCTGCAGAGTCAACGACTCTATAATCATCTGTCTACTTTTGCTGTTTTGACACAGTTGGCTAAGTCTCTTTTGAGGAAAAACCTTTTACCAGTGGGAATAATAAATTGAACTTGACTAAATTTTTTTATAACTAAAATTTAACTGGAATTTATGTAATTGACTTTGAATTTTTCTGTGTGCTTGGAGTGAACTATGTATTTTTAACAAAATGCCTTGAGATGACAGGTGTGGATCGGCACCATATTAATACATTGAATGAACGCTGTATTGGAGAACTTCTGCAAGGTAGAGTGGGCAATATTAAGTCATAAAGTGGGATACTGATAAAAGTCCCACCAAAGAAGAGAGAAGTAGTGAATGTTTGAATCCATTATGCAAGTCACAGTAATAAGCAACAAACAAATGATCTCAGGGCCTATGAACAAACTCTAAAAGTATTTATACTGAGGGACGATAACGACTGACACATTGAAGGTGATGTAATTTGCAAAACTAGGACCGGGTGTGAGAGGGATAGTAGCATTATGAGTCTAAACTAGTTTAGGCTTTTTTAGTGGGGAGTGGTGGTTAGAGCATAGTACTTGGGTCCTGGAGGTTCTGAGTTCAACTCCCACAGACTGCCACTCTGGGTCCCTGACCCTAAACAACAGATTGCTCCCTGGGCGCCGCACAGTGGCAGCCCACTGCTCCCCAAAGGGATGAATTAAATGTAAATGTAAAAGGAAATTCCTCCATTGTGAGATCAATAAAGTTAAGTTATTATTATTATTATTATTATTATTATTATTATTATTATTATTATTATTATTATCATTATTATTATTAAAAGTGTTTTACGCTTATAATATACTCGTTTATAAGATTTGTAAGGCAAATTTAGCAGCCAAATAATACAAATGCTAATTGACATTCCAGTTTCTTAAATAAAATCTGTGCAAAAAAAAAATTATTTACTGGTGTGAAAATTCTGTTTTTGAAAAATAAGGAGATTCACAAAACAAATAGCAGCAAAAAATTTTGATAGATCTCATTATATTTTGCAGTGTTTTTTTAAATACTGAAAAAAAAGAATAAAATAAGATAGTTCAGGCCTAAAATCTATTGACAAATAACCAGCATTTAATAGTTTTGTCTTACACAAATTCAGAGATCTGACAAAAGAATAATTATGCCCTGGTTGACTTGTTTCCTGCACCTGAAACCTGATCAAAAAATGATTTTCAAAAGGAAATATGAAGGAATAGAGGGCAAGATAATACTCTGAAAAAATCCAGACAGAACTGACGCCTGATGACAAATTATACCGCTTCCATCAAATGAGATGTTTAACTGACATGTCACGGCTTCAAAACACATCATAAAACATGTCAGTTCTCTGAATTTTGAACGATGACCCGTGTCGCAAAACATCTATCATTTAAACGCAGTAAAAAAGGCAAACCTGCAAAAAGCTAAAAAAAAAAAGAAGAAAAAAACATCCCTGAATGATGACTGGCATCATGCAATCATATGGTCAGTGTGATGAATTATCATCAGTTTGACTTCTATTTTATTTGCAGCATTTTACAGCGTGACAATGACAAAACTGGAGGAGGGGAGAAAAAAACAGGATTTGTGCCACAATCTGACCTCCATGCGCCAAAAGATCTGTTCATAAATATGTTTTCCATGTCAAACACTTCACTTATAAGGTATGAAAAGGAGCCTCACCTCTAGTACACATCTCACCGCAACCTTTCTTTCTGTCATCAACAACAAAAGGATCAGAGCAGGAGCGCCTCCGCAAAGTGGGGATGAAGTGGTCATCTCTGGGTGGTACTCCAAACCCAGAAGCTGTTTTGAATTTTCAGTCTTATTCTACTTCCATCTACTATGGTATGGTGTGAAGGACACACAAGACTATCCATCCATTTTCTAACACGTCTATCCCTTGTGGGGTCGCGAGGGGTGCTGGTGCCCAAAAAAAATTAATAAACGGATCAGATGATGTATCAGGTTGTATCGCCATGGAGGGGCCAATGAATGACTTTAATTTATTTATTTTTATTTATTTATTTCTGTCTTCTATCTGTGCATTAGTATTGATTACCCACTCCCCGTATATATAGTTATCTGAATAAATCAGAATATCATCGGCTATTTTTTTTCCAGTGTGTTTCCTGACTTTGGCAACATGAACTCTATGCCTTATGAATCTCTTGGATTGTTAAATGGAGTTTGCTTCAAAATCCAGTTTTTCCTTCCACTCAACTTCCTATTAATATGCTTGAAAGCAGCACTCAATTACATTTTAAAGCTTACTCTCCTTGAAGTTGTCAACTTCAAGCCTATAACAATCTTATATTACCAGTTTTATAAGCCACAACATGGCGTTCTTGCATTGAAACCCCCTTTTTGGGGTCTAAATGATATTAACATAAATAAACCTCAAAAGATATCAGTTTGTTTGTAATGAATGTTTATAACACATTAGGGTTGCTTTTTGATTATTTTAAAGAAATTAACTTCATATTCTGGTTTATTGAGATGCACCTGTATAAGAAATACCTATGATCTGCTTGTGTCGTTCCTCTCTGTCATCGGGATCAGGAGATTCCTTTGATTTTTTTTTTAAATAATACTTTTATCATAAGATACGTAAAAAGTAAGAAAAACTCTTTCAACACATTTTAAAGCTTGATGTACTGGAATTTTGTGATAAAGGCGCTTTTTGGCAGCAGGAGTCAAAAACAAAGCATCCTCAATATGAATGAAATCCACAGTATTTGTCCCCGTTTTTACAGTACCAGAAAAATGAGCGGTGACACATGCGCTTTGGGAACGACACACACACACACACACACACACACACACACACACACACACACACACACACACACACACGTACGAAAACCTTTTATTCTTTCAGCCTGCAATAATGAAAAAGGAACAAAAATATACATCACTGCAGTTATTCTCGATGGGATCACCTGCACATCCATCCCCTACATCAGAGAAAACACCGGCTGCCCCTGCGTCTCCAGTCAAATGTGTACAAACAATGAGGGGATGCAGACAAAGCGGGCTGCTTCTGCACACACACACGCAGACGCGCGCACACATAAATACCAAGAACATTTTCATGCTCCACAATGAACCACACGGAGCTCAAATATCCCAGCGTGCAACCAGTCAAAGAATACAAACCGCTGAGAGAAACAACGCGTGGCTGAACGAGAGGAAAAAAGGGGAGAGGCTGAACACAATGTGCTCTCATCGACAGAGCGCGTAAAGAGGCGCACATCTGGATCACACGCCTCTGGGCAGCTGCTCAACGCTCATACACACACACAGACCCACACACATACGCATAGGCGAATGCAAACCCACGCAGAGCTGCAAAAGCATCACATAGACCAGTGTTTCTCCCACATTGATCTCCTAAGTATGCACACTGGCTGCGCTCCTTAGTTCCTGTATGTGTACTATAATATTAATAGTAATAGTAGACGCACTGTTGACGCCTTCACTGACGCACTGGATTTTCCATTTATTCCGGGTGAGCCATGAAAGGCAGGGCGCACAAACGGCATGGTTATGACAGGCGGCATTATTACCCCCTCAGAGTATTCCTTCAACTTAATAGTGGAAGTGAAGCAGCGAGCGTGTGCCGCATCCATTGTGCCACGCTGCAGAGGCTCCCGTTTCAGCGTGCAAATGAAAAAAATAAAAAATAAAACAATTTAAAATGTGCAAACATCTTGAATTAAAGTTTGGCTGCCGCGCAGCAAACTGCACAAAGGTTCAGGCAAAATCCTCCTCAGAGGGACAGCTATTGCTCTAACACAGGCACACTCCACGCGTAATCTCATGCAGCTTGGCACAGAGCCTCTTTACCTTCATCTCTTCATTTATTTCCCTTTTCACCGGGTGCGCTGGCTTGCGGCTTCTTTTATTTTCCGGAGGTCTGCCCTCTTTTTCCATCTCTGCCATGTTTTTCTGTGATACTTCTGTCAATATTTGCGGTGAGGTGGGGAGAGGAGGAGGAGGGGAACGCGCGCGCGCGCGTGTGTGTATGTGTGTAAGAGAGGAGAGAGGCAGCGGCAGCTGTTTACAGCCGCCACACGGCGGAGGTCCTGCGGCTCTTCAGCGGCCCGAGTGACGCCGGGGATGCCGCCGAGGGCTCGCGGTGCACAGCCGAGTCAGCCATCTTCTGCGCCGTATCCTCCGCGGTCCGTGCGCCGGTGCTGAGCCGCCTCTGTGAGTCAAAGGAGAGGTTGAGTGAGGGGAGAAAACGAGACAGGGGGAGGGGCGTCGGCTGAAACATTATATGACGCGCTGATGATCAGAGGTAGGCTATTTCTTCTCGCTTTCCCGTGGAGCGCAATCAGAGCAGCCCCATCCACTTAGCGCACAATCCGTGCGCTGCAAACAGGTGCGCACATGCACACCATTCAGCAAGCCACTTCAGCAGTCTGCTGCTCTCATTTTGAAACATCAAACCTCAAGTTCGGTGCGTTTAAGGTCCTCCATTGTAACTTCAGCTGGATCAAAGTGGATTTTTTTCCCCTTACCAATGTATAAGAAGTTACTAATATTAGAGAGAGGTGTAAAACTTTGTCAAGCTTAAAATAAAGTGTCCAAATTGCCCCCACTGTGCGATTTATTCCCTTTCTGTACATCCATGGGATAGATGCATTTTAATACAGTAGAATATATATAGTTACATTATTTTAGTGATACTATTCATAAAGCAAAAAAAAAAAAAATCATTACACCCCAGTCATGTGGCTCAGTCATTTATTTATGTTGTTCTTGAAAATCATGGATCACAGCTTTGGAAACTCAAAACTCTGATTCTCAGTAAAGTTGAATAACGCAAAAGAACTATGACATTGACTCTTAATACAGAAATGTCAGACTATTACAAGTATATCAATGTACTACATTGTATGGACTCAGTTGTGTGTCAGGACTACTGTATGAATTATTGCATCAATGCGGCGTGGCACGGAGATGATTAGCCTATGACAATGTGGAGGTGTTGGAAGCCCATACTCACAGAACCTGCAGGGTTACAGTACGTAACCAACATTTTTCTTCATAGGTGTGTCTCTCATCTTTGTCTGGAGAATACGCAATATTCTGTATGGGGTTTATACCAAGCCGGTTTACTGGCCAATGAAGCACAGTCGCTAGAGAAGCTATTCATCCTTTAGTCAGGATAAGCATGGTTTAAGTCCTGCTGGACATCCCCATAAGGCTTATAAGCAACGGAAATGGGCTTTTTTTTTTTTTCTGCTGCACAGACTTTGGACTTTATTGAACATAGTGGACCAACACCACTCCCCAAATCCTCATTGACCTTTAAAACTTCACACTGGACCTCAAGGAAGGTAGATTCTGTGCCTCTCCTCTCTTTCTCCAAACTCTGGGACCTTCATTTCCAAATGAAAAGTTAAATTTACTTTTCAAAAGTCCACACCTTGTGAATCTGCCCCAAACTCTTGAACAGGCTGCAAATCCTGCCAAGATTGCCGTTATCTGTGTTGATTCAACAGAGCTTCAACACCTTTCTTCAACACACGTTTTCCTTCCACTTAACTTTCCATACATACAACCTTCTGCTGAACGACTGTCCGGTCAGCAGTCTCTCCCATAACTGTATGTGTTGTTATAAAAGAATTTCTTTATTAAAAATCCTTTTTTTTTATTGGTCTTAAGGGTTATAAAATCATAATTTTGAGTTTTCCATTAACTGTAATCCACATTCATCAAAATGACAAAAATAAACTCATAAAAAATATCCCTCTGATTTAACCGTAATATAATAATTCAAATTTTTGTGTTGAATTATAGAAATAATTGATCAATGACATTTCAGTTTATTGAGATGCACCTGCACAGACACAAGAATCAGCAGGTCCATAGGTTGGAGATCATACAGATCTTAGAGATTGTTTTGACTTGAATATAACTCTGTTCAACAACTGCTCCTTCCAAAGAATCAATGACTGCAGCAAAACCATCCATTAATTCACAGGGAAAACATTTTTGTGTAAATCAATTACAACAGCAGCTACAGTGCTGTAAGCAGATCTTGCACTATTGCCTTACTGTCCAAAGGCTTTTCCTAAACGGTCATTGCTTCGTGTCATGAATTTACCTGCTGCAGCTGCACGCCGCCTTTTGAATCACAATGAGGAAAGCGTCTGAGAGTTTAGGATGAGGCTGCTCGTGGCAATGTGACACCCATTTCAGCCGGAAAATCAGCAGGAACGGGAGCTGTGAACCGTGATGCAGGGTCAGGGTGAGATGACTCTTCGAGTGCCTCGCAAAACCTGCAGCAGGACAACTTCTGAGTCACAAGATCCTACATTCAGAGTGTTTCAGCCACTTGATTAGGATTCATTTAAATAGGGAATTCTTGCTTTTGGGGAGGGCTGAATGCAGACCTAGCCAATATATTCGTACCCTTTGCCACCCCCCCCCCCCCCCCCCACACACACACACACACACACACACATTTTTGTGATGTGACAACCAACAACATCAATGTATTTTATTGAGATTTTATGTGATAGACAAACACTAGCGGGAACGAAGATGATGCATGATTTTCAGTGGCCTACTTTTGACAAATACAAATCTTAAATGTGTTGCATGCATTTGTATGTTTTGCCCCTTTTACTCTGTTACCCAAAAATGGAATCCACTGCAAGCTGTTGATTTCAGGATTACAGCTAATGCAGGGTTCAGTTATAAAATAATATCCCAGGCTTTGAACGTCTCACTGGGCACTGTTCAAACAGACTGGTATAACTTTGCTACCTTAGCAACCAGTACAGGAAATCGTTACTCCCTCAAGCCATCACACTGTACAACAATTGCTTCTGCCTGCAGTACAGATGCTTGTTTTATACAGTGAGATGCTTCTTTGCAGTTAACTCTAATTCAAGCAATAATTCATCTTCCAGAAATGGTGTTCATCCAAACTTCGTACTTCTGTTTTTAATATTACTTACATTTTACAGAACATTGTTCATAGTATTTCTGTTGCCGTTGCAAAAAAAATTACCCGGTAACAGTGCATCTATTCTATTGTCCAAACATAGAACAAAAATTAGCAAGCTAGCATTGATATTTTTAATTTAGAGAATAAATCAATTAGTTTTCAGTAGTTTGTTTTGTGAACGGAGGAAGCAGACGGTCGTGTAAGATGTCCTTGACAGTTCACTAACAAGCAGACGCAGAAGGAGTCAATAAATGCATTGTTTTCTGTGAGGACATTCACCAACACACTGTGGAAATATTATATTGTCACAGTTATTGTGTTACAGGAACTGAAAGATGAGGAGCTTCACTTCTCATAACTTCGGCTGTTCGGTTAAAAATGGTATTTACTGGAAAGGAGGTTTTTGTCACTTGGTATAGAAAGTCTGCACGACATGTAAGATTGTATTTAGAAACAAGCAGGGAAACCTTTCATAACCTGTCTCATTTTAAAACTGGAAATAAAATCTTAAAAATATACATTCATTTTATCACATACACAAATAGCTATTAGAAAACATATTATCTTCAAATTTTATTCCAGCAACCTTGTATTTCAAACATTTAATTATAAATTAATTTCTCTTATTCTTATATTCTGCAGGTTTCACCTTATTGGTTCTTTGTGGAAGTGGGTTTGAGTTGCAGATGTGGCTGTTTACATTTTCTGACTGATTAAATTAAGTCTATTTATTGATTTCTAGCTCAGTATTACCAACAATTATTAGTCTGGTTTGGGAATTTAGAGAAACTTTTTAAAGATTTGCACAACTTTTAAAACATCCTAAACTCAATTTGCAATGTGAAAAGTTGTAAAGTATACCCAGGACACCCTTGTTGTAAATGTTCACTATCACTCTTGTTGCTATCATGTTGTCTCTTGCCTTCAAACACTTGATCCTGCCTAAACTCTGTTCTTCAGCTCTTGTGCACTTCCCTTTGCCTCAAATTGTTGACCTCAGATACTTAAACTCATTCATCTTCAATATGGACAGAGAGATGGATGGATGGATGGATGGATGGATGGATGGATGGATGGATGGATGGATGGATGGATGGATGGATGGTGGCAAGTCAAATTGTTCCCAAACAAGCAAGAACCCAATATGTATATGTTTTTTGCCGTTAGATGCTTTGTCTAATGTTAAAGTATTTGAATGAATACATGGCTGCATGTTTAGGGTCCTGCTGGAAAGTGAACATCCATCCCTGCAGAATCTTTTGACTTTTTTCCCTTGGGTTTTGCTGCATCTTCTACTCTGTCTACTGTCCAGCTTCCTTGCCCCTTGCCATAGGGATGGTGTGTTAAGGTAACGTTCATCCATACATAGAGCTTTCAATGTAGGCCACAAAGTTCAGTTTTGTTCTCATCTGACTAGAGCACTTACATCCACGTCTTCTCCCAGTATAATCTCCCACCTGAGTTGAGGATCTCTGTAGCTCCTCCAGGGTAAGCATGGGCCTCTTGGCTCCATTTCTGAATAATACTTTCCTCGTCTAGTCTGTCAGGTCAGTTCTATGGCCATACTGTGCAATACACTTTCCATTTATGGATAATGAAATGAGCTGTGTTCTAATAGACTTGAAAAGCTTTGGATATTACTTTATAACCTAAACCTACTTTAAACATTTTCGAACTTTAATCTCTGACATGTCTGGTGTGTTTCTTGGGCCGCATGATGCTGTATGTTCTCTAATATTCTCTTATTAAATCTCTGAGATCTACACAGAACAGACTTTATGCTAGGAATGACATATCACACACATATGTGGACTAATAAGGTGACATACAAAAGCAAATTTTTTGCACTGCTTTTTTTTTGTGGTGTCAAAATAAAGGGGGTTAATACAAACGCACATCATATTTATGTCTTTATTACTATTTCTTCATTAAAAACTATGGACTTTCTGCCCACTTCACAACCACACACTACCCTGTATTTGTCTAAATAAAATTTTTATAAAATTATATATATATATATATATATATATGCTACTGTAAAATAAGTTAATTAAAATTTGTAAAGCTGTGTTTAAACCTAATCTAGTTTCCCTCTGTTTGTTTTTTCCGGAAGTCCTTGGGTGTCGCGTTTGCTGACGTAAGGCGTTACGCTCTTAAAGATGGCGGCGCCCTGTTTGGGTTAGTGTGTTGTGAAACAGACCTGGTAGCTCCTGCAGCGACGCTAAACCCGTTTTATGAGTAGCTTTTGTGTTTGTTGGGCTTTTTAAAACAGCGTGCGGACAGCCGTGGGTTGCGTTAAGCATGCGAAGCAGCAGAGAAGGTTTTTTAAATAAAGTAGCCGCACGGTTCTAGTTGAGAGGTTAGGACATGTTTCCAGCGCCGGGGTCGCGTCTGACCGGCCGCTTGCTGTCCGTGTCCGTCCGTGGACTGAGACGTCTGAGCCTGTTCTCCAGCTCGGAGTCCTCCTCCACCTGGAGCAAAGTGGTGTCGGACGCGGAGAAGATCGTCGGGTATCCCACGTCGTTCATGAGTCTGCGCTGCCTGCTCAGCGATGAGCTCAGCAACGTGGCCATGCACGTCAGGAAGCTGGTGGGGACCCAGCACCCCTTACTCAACACTGCCAGGTAACAACCCAGGATCTCCTTTCATACCTTTAAAACTAGACCCCCAAACAAATTAAAATTGAGCAGCGGTGAGCCTCTGACAGGTTCATGTTGCACCTGTGGAGGGACGGCTGATCCGTGTGGTCCAGTTCAGCAGATGAGCTGCTGTAACTCAAAATGTAATTGCTGGTTTTGATAGACAGTTGTCAGAAAACACAGGGAGCTACAGTTCCTTGTAACTGAGGCTGCACGTGTCTTTCTTTTTTATTATTTTTATTTAAAAAAAAATCATTTTGCTGGATATTGATTACAGCAAACGGAAGCCCAAAAGTTCAGTTAACTAGAAGACAAAAAAAAATATTTTGTTCAATACAAAAGTGTTAGGTTAGAGCCTGTGTAATCACAGGGAACACAGCTGATCTTAGGGCTGTCCAGCAGACACCCTCACAGAGGAGGCTAACTGACAAAGGGTCCGCGCTAAACAAGCTGGCTCTTTACAGAGTGCTGCATTCAAGCGTATTAATGGAAGGTTTAGTGGAAGGAAAAGTGTGATAGAAAAGCTTACAAGCTAGAGGAGAACTGAAGCCACGAAAGAATTGTAACGTAAAGCCAATTCAAGGGTTTTGGGGCGGATTTGCGGGCTGCTTCCATGCTTCAAGGTCAAACCACACGCAGACGTATCCACTCTTCTCAGTTGTATGTATGTTTTTTTTATTTCATTTTGGAAATCAAGGCCCTAGATTAGAATCTGGAGGAAGAATGGAAAGGCACTGACCTACTGAACTTCCCAAGTTGCTTGAAGTTCAGTAGGAAGTTTTTTCGTGGACCAATGGAGCAGTCCACTATGTTTTACCAAATCCAAAGTCAGCACAGAAGGGCTTGGCTCCTGCTCACACTGCCAGAATTACCAGTGCTTAGTTGAATGTCTTTGGTATCAGTGTGCTTGATTGGGCAGAAAACTGCCCTGCCCTAAACCCACAAAGAATCTATGCTGTCTTGCCAAGAGGAAGATGAGCGATACAAAAACCCAACAGTGCAGATGAGCTTAGCTTCATCAACACCTCACTGATGACTCCAACAGTGCATCCATGCTACACCGCAATGATGCAGTAATTCATGCAAAAGGAGCCCCAACCAAGGATTTAGTGCATGTAGTGCACATGAGCACACACACATTTCTGAGAATGTGAATTTTGGCTTCATTTTATACCTGAAGGATTCGTTGGTCAAAGTTAGGAGGCTGGAAATGAGCAGCTCAAGTTTAAAGAAAAGATGTTCAGGTCAATGTATTTATCAATGCAAAATATAAAAATTAATTTTGACTACTTGGGTGAAAAAATTATTATGGAATGACTCAAGACCTTTGAACAGTGGGCACAAAATGACATTTTAATTAAAAAATTAAACATGTTGATGATGTGTCTTGACTTTACATCCACATCAGTGCTATTTTTTATTTATTTTATTTTTTCCACCCCATCTTTTCCACAACAGTGCAGCCTTGCATTTCACTGCTAATCTATCTAAATATCTGTCCCCAGTGTTCCAGTGCATCGTCTGACTGCATGTTTGTGTTTGTTATGGCATATAAGTCATTTCTACGCCTGCTCTTGACTCCACCTGCAGATCTGCTGATAGTATCCCCTTTCACCTCCGTCTCTGTCAGACTAAACAACAATTCAAAGCAATCAATAGTTATTGTTTGTTTTCTCTCTGTAATGCGTGCCCACCGCTGTTTGAAAGCTGCACTTTTATCTGACTTTTAATCTGATTTCAAGTCTTTTGCTCTGGCACCTAAACGAGTTCAGGATGCTGCTGCTTCTATTGATCTGATTAACCAGAGGTATGGATGTGGACAGATGGAAGTATTCTGTTATTATTCTCCATCTGTGTTCAAAATATCGTTGCAAACATGTAAAGTTGGAGACCGAGTTCCCACACTTTCTGGAGAAGTAACGTGTTTTACAGGTATGAATTTAAAAGGAAGAGAGTATGGGATATAATCTGTTTATTCCCTGTATTACTTATAAATGGCTTATCCATCAGTCCTAACCGTTCCATCCTTCTTTGTGTCCACCTGTGGATGGATGGGGGACAGATTTTTAATAACAAGGTATAAAGAAAGAGATGATTTAGAACTGATTTACAGTCCTTCATTGTGACAAACCTTGCAGTAAGAATGCAATCAAGGAAATCGGCTGAGATTTACAGAAAGTTTCTAGGTATCATCTGAAAGCATGTGTGTGTGATTAAAAGTTTGATATTTGGACGTTTAGAAGCTTGTTCTCAAAGACTGCCAAATGTCTTGGTTTCTCTTTTAGATCTGCCTCACTGCTGTTGCTTGAATCGTCAAAAAATCTCCAATATTTATTCTACTTTCAAAGGAGATTTCTAAGTTTTCTTCTGTTTTTTTATTGAATTAAATCACAAACTTAGACAAGCAAGCAAAGAGAGCTGGAAGACAGAGTCCTCAAACTCAATCCTGCCATTCGGACGAGGGTGGAAAGAGGAACCCAAGGGTGTAATAACCTATACGCCTAAATCTGATATGACAATCCATTTGGGTGTTGTAGCAGCAGGGAGGGCTGCAGCAGACCTCTTGACAGTCTGACTCCTCACTGTCAGCTCGCATTGGCTGGTTCGTATTTCCCTCTGTGTCTCGGCTTTAGACGCGCGGCGGATAAAAATATCCACAATAGCAGACAGGCAGACCCTCGTGGTGTTGGGTTTCGGTTTTTCCTTTCCTTTCATTCTCAAAAAACTGCTACTCAGCTAACTTTGCCCCAAAGTGTGGAGTTACAGCGAGGGGACTGTGGCTCAAAGAGAAGAAACTTTACTTCCCTTAAGGACAGTCCTTGAGAGTTTAACTTGGACTGATATTCACCCCCCCCCCCCTTGTTTATACTCTTTTTTTCCTATCTTTGTGTGCACTTTAGTATTTGATCCACAGGACCTTGATGTCATGGCAGCATTGAAATCACACTAAAAACAGGGCAGAAATGTAAAAAAAAAAAAAACCTGCAAAACGAGTCAAAACAACTGACTGGAGTAGTCTTTAGATTGTCAAGGACTTCTAAGCAGACAAAGGCAGTAACAAAACTAAACATTTGTATTGTCTACCGGTTAAATAACTTAACAAAACATTTATTTTTCAAGGTTCACATTGACCTTTGTGTTTTTAAAGTCCAGAAAAAGTCCTAATTTATTTAAGTGTTCATCTAAAGCAGAAAAAAAAGAATCAGGTGATCAATTAAAAGCAAAAAAAAAAAAAAAACCTTCAAGTCTTTAATCCATACTGCTTCAGTATTACATTCTACCAAAAATGAATAAATGACTAAATAAATTAAAAGTACAAGGGGGGATTTTAAAGGAGCATAGCCTAAGTTCCAGAGTTTTTGCAGAAGTCTGCCCCCTCTGGCGACAAGTTGAAATGACACCGGTGTTGTGCACATGCATGGGAGAAGAGGAAAAGCATCTGCCGCTGTTTTAGAGGGGCAATGTCCTCTGAGGTAAGAGAGTTATAAATATTGAAGTTTTCTCACTAATGCATCAATTACTGTGGAGACTCAACAAAGTAGCCAGGTGAGCGAGGCCCTCCAGCGTGTCACACCCACGTGCACGCCCAGAGGATTCGGCCCAAAACTGACTAATCCTCCCTATAGAGGCATCTGCAATCAAAACGTCCGCAATGCATCTTTAAAGGTATACTATGCAACCGGGGTAGATTTTCCAGCGAGGCTCCCCCCAGAGGGCGAAAGTAAAAGTGCACTGTCATAAAGATGCTCAGCTGTTCTGGTTTCTCCGTCAAGCCAGGCGCGGTTGTTTTGAGCTTAGCAGACAGGCGAACGCAACGAAAAGTCGAAAAAACGGCAGTACAAACAATGACTAACACAGTGAAGGTATGAACATCAGGGTTTCCCGCAGCGCTATCTTGGCGAGGCGGCCGCAGCGAGGCAGCCGCCGCGGTAGCGTCTCGCCAACATTAAAAAAAATAAATAAATAGAAAAATAAATAAAATAATAATAATAAAACTCGATATGCTTGCATGTTTATTTGACGTTAACACGCGGTTCTTTGTTGTTGCTTTCGCGCGTGCATATAGTGAATGGCAGGGCAAAAACACATGGAGTTCTCGCCGTAAAGCGAGACTTCTGTGTGTGCGGGCCGAGGGCTCTTGCAATTGCAAGTGCGGTATTTCCCCCACAGACCACCAGGGCGGCCGAGAAAACCTTTGTTCGACCTGAAATGACTCATTTATTCATCCAAAACGGTATGGAACACATTAATTAACTGAAAAATGTTGCATAGTATGCCTTTAAGCATTGTATAGATTAGAAAAATAGGTGGATACAGCTTATAAAAACCTTCAGTTTTTGACAATATTAAGCTTTACCCACCAAAAACAAATAGTTTTAATCAAGGGTGGGACGAGTAAGAAAGTCCTCCGCAATGACCTTCGATGAAGAAATTGTCCCAGAAAATTCCCACCAATGTGAGACCATCCATTGATCAGAGAAATTACAAAAAAAAACAAAAAAAACAAAGAGCACTGTCTTAGACTCTAAGACCTCATGTGGCGTGTTTAAATTTTAAAGTTCAAGAGAAAACAATTGGAAACAGACTGAACAAGTAAGGCTTATTTGGAGTGGTTCCCAGTAAAAAAAAAAAAAAAAAAATGAAGCCTCTTTCTCTGGAAATGAATACGGCAGCAACACTTTTTGTTTGCAATGTTACATCCGAACGAACAACAAGACTTAAATCAAAAATAATCTATGAATCTGGTATTAAAACAGATGCATTTTATAATGTCCTGCTCCCTTAAACCTGCGAACTGCAAGATTACGATAATTAACCATGTAGTTGGTTGATGGTAATTAATATAAAGTAAAAAATAGTTTTGTTCACCAAGTTAAAATGTATTTTCTCTTTGTAATTTAGGATATAATTTAAATAAATCATCCATTTAAATATCCAAATCTTTTTATAAAGATAAGAGATAAGAAAAACACAACATATTGTTCAATAAAATGGTCATGCAGGAAGCAAGTTGAATGTTCATTTTTCACAAGAAACCAACCAGAAATAACAACAATTTCAAGATCTCAGCCTTACTGAAAAATTTTACAACAAAAAAATGTGTGCCTTTTTTTGGAAACGTGAGAATCAAATCCTGGAAGACCGAGTGAATAAACAGCGGGTTTAAATTGTCGTTTCATCTTAACCCGTAACTGTGTCTGCTGTGCTTGGTGCAGATGGATGCACTGAATCAAACCTCTCTGCAGACCCATTGCTCGTTTATCCGTTCATTGTTTGGGGGGAAAAGATGCCGGGGAATCGCCACATTTGCATGCCTCGAATCCAGCCCCGGGCGCGCCGGAGCTTCCTGAATTCCTGCACTGCGATTGCAGAGCGGAGGGCGTGGTGACCTGTTCACAACCCTTTAAAATGACAGCAGCCCATTCCTCTAGCTTCACTGTAGCCCTCACCATCTTTCTTCCTTCACATCATCGCCGCGCCCCCACCCCTTTGCAGGAGGCCGGCTGTGATTGATTGATGCATTCTGGTGTGCATGCTGACATAAATATTAATCATGTGCCACCTTCAGGCCACTGTCTTACTTAGACGGTCCAGGAAGGGGGCAGCTTTACGGGTCTTTGCTCTCTGCTTGCTGATCTTACAACTATTTTCCTGTTAAGAAAAAGATTTAGTGTGACAATAAATTTTTTTTACCCATGAGCTGTAATGAAGAAGAGCTCGACCTATCATTAATTTCGTGCATTTTATGTGACGGAAGATGCTTTTTTTTTTAACCTTCTTTTTTTTTTTAAAAAGCTTCTGGGTTTTATGGATTCTGGTTTATTCTGTGTCTCTGTCTGGCTCCTCCACCCTCGCTGCGGTGCAGGGGAGGGTCAGGGAGGGTTGATGGGGGGGTGTTGTTGAGGCCCGATGTCTGGGCATCGAGCGGAGGGGGGCGTGACCGCTTGTCTGCTCCGGAGCTCCTAACGAGAGCGTGATTCATGGCACGAGGGGCTCCCATAGGGACAGGATTAGAGGTGCTGCATCTAACCGCTCCCCAGAGAGCGTAAAAAGATATTTAATCTGCCCGCCATCTAGGCAGCTACCGCTGGGCTCTGTGTGTGTGCTGCTGTGAATGTGTCAGAAGGTTGGGCTGGGAATAACCCCCCCACCCCCCCTCCAGTAAGCCTACCAGAAAAACTGTAAAACTGATCAATTAAATTCATCTTGTCTTTTTTTTTATTTTATTTTTTTTTTTAAATCCAGGATGAACTCCTTAAACGTTGCAATTTATTGTTATGTCTGTACTCCTAAATTTAGCTGATTTTTAATATTGCTAAATTGTTGCAAATAGAAAAACATGATATTTCTGAACCCTTTTATTCGGTTAACAATCAGCATCAGTTTAACGAGTGTCATGAAAAGAGAAGAAATAATATCTCCTTAATCTGAGTTTCCACCTACAATCAGACCTTTCCGGGCCGACACCGATTTACTGTCTTCTTTGATGCCCAAGGTGCCAATTTTAATTTTGATTGATTGCATTTTTTTTCTTAGGGACTGTAACACACAAAAGAGTTCTTTGCTAGAGGTTTAAAGTTTTAAATGAGTGGAAAATGAAGGAATTCCAAGAATATCCTGAACTGTGCATCAAAGTGCAGGCCGGTGGTTGACGCATTTATAGTGGCTCTCAAAAGTTTTCACACCCCTGTTAGCACCAAAAGATAATAAAAAAAAAACTTTAAGAAGAAATAAAAAAAATAAAAAATAAGGATGACACAATAACCTTTGTGGATGTCAAACCCTAAAGCTCAAACTTTGATAAAGCACCTTTCAGTTTAATTTCAGCGTCCAGCGTGTTGATCACACGCCTGTCATCAGTCATGATTCAACAGCAATTAAGTTCAAATCTCCAAGTAGGACTTTGGAGTCATTCGCATCCTTTGGCAAAGGCTGCACTTGGCAGAAAGGTCACAAGGAATAAAAACAAAGCAATTTTAAATAAATACAGTATTTGTCGGGAAACGTGGTACAAGTAAAAAAAATCCACAGCATTTTAGATACACTGTGAAGGCCGTGGCATGTCAGATTTACTATTTAGAAATATAGCCCAAATTCAACACATTCTCCGCTAAGGTTTGGGTTGATTTTTAGCCAAGGCCAGGGGAAAAGACCTCCTTTGTCTAAATATATGGGTGAAACGGGAGAATTTTGTCACATGTGGAACAAGTAAAAAAAATTCCTGCAACTCCTTGATAGTCACTCTCAGTCTCATATCACCGTCGTTGATCTAAAGCCTTCAGGGTTCTTCTTGAAAGCTGAGATGAAGAGCGATTTTTGTTTTCCAACATCACCGTGAGTCCAAGTAGAAACAAAAATAAACAAAAGAATTGTCTCATGAGAAGAAATTGTAAGTCTTAAAACGGCGTAGGTAGAGTCCAGAGTTTAAACCGGAGTCTGTGAGGTCTCCCAAAGAGGGATTCAGAGAAGAGAGGAAGGCAACCTCATACAAACTACAGCAGCAATTATAACATTTTAAATAATATTGTTATGATCACCAGAACTGAAATGGGATCTAAAACAACAGCGAAAGGATTTATCTCACTTCTTCAGTCACAATCTGAGTCCCCAGACCTAAATCCTTGAGACCTGTGACATGAGCTGAAGAGAAGAGAGCAAAAGGGAGGATTTTTCATTGAATGTCAATGTGCCCCTAGGCAAGGCACTTAAACCCGAGTTTTCTACCGATCTGCGTATTGATGTGTGAATCTATGCATTAGTGAGTCCAACTGGGCGAATGTGGCTGTGATGTAAAATGCTTTGAGTGGTCGGTATGACTAGAAAAGCCCTGAATAAATTCAGACCATTTACCATTTAAGTGCCATCCTGTTTGCAGAGGAGGGTATTACAAAGTTATGGCATGCCAAAAAAGTAAAGAAAGGTGCTGGAAATAATTCTGTGATACCCTCGACTAAAACTCAAGAGTGGCACAAATGTGACAGAATAGAAGGTGGATGCAAACGGCCATTGTTGTTTTTTAGGGCGATATTTTTACTGAATTAATACCTTTTTATTTTGAAAATGTTGGGTTCAACACAAAGTATTTATCAACCATGCTTTTGGCTTTCGTTTTTATTTCAAATTACAACAAAACCCCAAACCTCCACTCAGTGTCACTAAATACAGCAACCATTTTCTTTTGACTAAAGAGTCATCTTTAACTCTTGACCCCTTTTTCTTGACCAAGAAACTGAAAACAACTGAGATTGTAGGCCTTTCTGTTAGTAAGAGAAATGCACACGACCCTATATGTTTCGGATCAACAATTATTTACAGAAAATCAGCTTCTACAAAAGTATACTCTGTTCATTTCAATAAAAAAATACATGTTTGGTTCATTGTAAGCAGGGAAAAATAAGAGCACTAAATTTATTTCAAAAATTTTAAACTGGAAAAAAAAAAGATAAAATTTTTTTGGGCCTTTCAGTACTTTCAATGATTTTGATCCGCTAGGCTCCTTTGTTTAAAGGAGCCTAGCAGATTGCATTGCATCTTTGCTCCGATGAAGACCCTCATCCTGAGCAAGAAAAGAAGAGGAAAGACCCCCCGCTCGTTGGGAATACAACAAATAAACGGACCACACGACGTTTCTCCAAAGTCTGCGCCGAAAATATGAAGATAAACAAAAACAACTCCCAAAACAGGTTGCATGTAGATGAAATGTAAAAACATTTTTGATTGGACTAATTTATTTTAAATGACATCTGTCTGGGGAAACAACTGACTCATGCAACACAACAAAAAGAGGTTTTTATCCAAATATGTGCATTAACTGATTAAAATAATTTTAGATTTCTTATGTATTTAATTTTTGTTTTCATTGCACCTAACAATGAACTCTCATTCCAAACGCTGAATCCAGTTTCTCAGACCAGTAGGAATCTTACTCCTGCATGTATCTGCAGACTTATAACGAACGTGTGACTGAACCTGAATCCTGATGGTGTCCCTTTGCAGAGGCTTCGTCTACGACAGCAAGAACAATCTTCAGATGAGAGGACTGATCGTGCTGCTCCTCTCCAAAGCTGCAGGACCCAGCCATGCAGCTTCAGATCCGCTAACTCAGGACATGGTCAGCGGCATCTACCCAAGGTACGTCCCGGCTTAAAGCGGAGCAATTGGGAGGATTGAACTAAATGTTGGCTTGCTTCTAGAAATTATTCTCCTTTTCACCTTACGTTTTTCTGGATCTGTCATGTTTCAGCTGACATAGAAACGCATCCTAATCTTCTTTTTACAGGAAAACAGAGGCCATATTGGAGTTTTTAAAAGTTAGCTGTTGAGCCGTTAATTTCTTTAGCTTCATAAATTCACACTGATCTCCTACTTCCAGTCCACAGCAGCTAGTTTGTCTCTTCCGTGTGGATGTTTGCGCTGTCTTGAGAGGAAACTGAGGGCAGCGGACGTCTGTGGCTTCGCAGTGCGGGGCCCTGAATGTGCTTGGCAGGCAGACCGAGACAGGCGATGCCACTTTTGTCCCACTTATGTGGCAGATTCAGGATAAACAGGGAAATAAGATTCTGGAGTCGGGTAACTCTACCTTGTCCTCTGTGGTTATCGTCCATATCAGCTCTGCTTCGTTCTCTGGGGACAATGTGGCCGAGGTAGGATCAGAAAATTTATCTTTTTAAAAACAGAATAAATAAAATGAACAAATATCAATTTTGTGTTTCAACAGAGATAAGAAAGCCAAGAACACAAGCGTGCTCTGAAGTTTTTGAAGGGGGCGGAGCGTTCCTGGGTCTGCATTTGTGATTGGCTGGGAGGATGTAATGACTAGATAGATAGATATACGTCTATCGATTTAATATATATATATATATATATATATATATATATATATATATATATATATATATATATATATATATATATATATATATATATATATATATATATATATATATATATATATATATATATATATATATATATATATATATATTGTTACTCAATTATCATCCAGCCTACTAAACGCCATTTGTCTGTCTCTTTAAAACGTCCTGGCTGTGGTGCTCCTCATCGCTATAACTTCATCTCAGAAAGTTATACTGTCTGAAGGGTTATATTCGTCCTGCTGCACTGCTTCCATCTGCAACTTTAGGCGAGTGTTTGTCGTTATCCATTTAATATTTTTGTTCTCTCTTTTCAAAACCAATACACTAACTTATTAATACGTCAAAAACACTGAAAAGATGCGAACAGTGTGTGTCATGATTTGTCTTTGATGAACCCAGAATACACACCACACACACGCGGAGCTCGTTACTGAAAGTTTATTGAATAAAAGGATGAGTAGTGACTGATAAACTAGAGAAGCAAGACAGGACTGGAACAGGGGTGTAGCTGAGAGCAGGAGCTGACGGGCCAAGGAGAGACTTCTGGCTGGAGCAGACAGGAGGCAGGAACTGGCAATCAGGACCAGCAGCACGGCAGAGTGAAGACTAGCAGGCCAGAGAGACAGCAGGATTAGCAGCACTAGAAATTCAGAGGTAAAACAGGTAACATCCAGCAGCAGGCGGAGACTTAACGTGAGATTCAGAGGTGACTGAGTAATCCAGTAGCGAGCAGGAGCAAACCAGGTAGACAGGCGAGGAAAGAGTGGAATCTGATGACAGACCGGCAGGGAAGTGAAGGCAGAGGGAGGCTGGCAGGTGGAGTGAGTGTGACTGATGATGATAAAGACCAACAGGGAAAGCTGAGTGAGAGGGGGAGGAGGAGCTGAAAACTAACAGTAAATAAAGCCAGATCATAACTAAACCCTAACAAGGAGGAAGAACTGAAAACAAATGTTAAACAAAAGCCAAATCAAAACTAAACCCTGACAGTATGGAGGCCATTAAGTTTAGTCTTTTAGTCATCAGATGCCTATTAATTCATTTCAAAGCCAACAAGGGCCCACTTTACTGTATTTGGTGGAGCGTCAAGAATCAAGAATCTTTTATTGAATCTTTTATTTTTTGAGTAAGACACCCGCTCAGGATGCACACAAAAATATACACAGGTAGAAACAATAGACAGAAGTTTATTTTATTTTGTTTTTATAGAGAGATTAAGTCAGTCAATTGGCTGCACTGGTCAGCCACATTTCCTGAGAAGCCCAAGCGTGCAAAATAGTCTTTGGGGTCTGCTAGGACTCTGTCATTACTTGTTTCAGATAATCTACACAGTAAATGGTAAGTAGAGTGACTTATATGATGGTTTTCCAGTCATACTGACCACTTGAAGCGCTGTACACTAGAGCCACATTCATACACTGATACATAGATCTATAGGCGACTTCGGGTTAAGTGCCTTGCCCAGGGGCACAGCAACATGTAACAGGGGGAAGCTGGAATCCAACCCACAATCTTCCAATTGCAACACGGCTACTCTACCCATTGAGCCACAGGTGCCTCCAGAGAGGGGGCGACCGTGGCCCCTCGCTATGGACTCTTTCACAGTGTGAAGGAGTCCAACTCACTAAATCACTGTCAGTCTAATTAGCAGATTAATTGATGTAACAGAGGTTCAGATGTGCCAAAATCTTCTTGTGTTAGCAAGAGTTACCCCCCACAGACAATCATGAAGCTAGCATGACTTAGCATGAAAAAGGAATTAATTGTCAAACGCTGAGATATCCAGTGATGTTGGAGTACATGGCAACAAATGAAAAATGGCACTGTATGCCATCAGTAAACTGATTAAACTGTTTAAGTGATAAACTGATTAGGTTTTTTCTTATTTCCCAGATCTCCAAGTTTTGCAAAGTAAACATATTGTTCAGCATAAATTAATCATATGGTTAATGTATAAATGTTACACAGATTCATTGAAAAATAATCCATGTTTATTAGGGATAATTGATGTTTTTACTAAGCTATTAAAAACCTACCTCCCAGTTTTCTTTCGTTTTGTCAAATAAAATCTGCTCAGATATGAATACTAATTAACAGTATTTCAACAGTATTACGTGGTTTACAATAGTATTGTATTCGTGTTCTGCCTAACTCGCTAAATAATGATGTTGTGCATTTTGCTTATTTTTTTGACAGCGATTGATATTTTATCTGCTTTCCCAACTGCATGCTATGAAATAAGGCAAGGCCTGCGTTCTCACTGGATCAACTTTATGGGATGGGAGTTGTGATTGCAACTTTTTTACAAAATAAATTTGACCTGGTCTGGATGTACTTGCTATTCAGTCTGGATCTGAACTGAGGTTTAGGCTGAGAGATTAGCTGCTGTACAGAATCATGTTGCCACCAGCGCAGAGCTTGTTCACTATTGGTAGCAGGTGGGTACAAGAAAAGCAGTAAAGATGCCAAAACCTCAAGCATACTACCCTGATAAAGATTGTAAATCATTTAAATTCATGTAGTATACAGTTTACCCTTGATGAAAACAAAATGTCACAGTTTTATAGAGTTTTTAATGTTTAATATATTTGCTATTTTGTTGCAGGTTGCAATTTGACTGTGTAAATTATGGCTATTTGTGTTTTTACCACTTTTGAATTCTTATTTCTTCTTCAGAGGAGTTTACGTGTGGTCTGTTGTACTGCAGAAAATCCTCTTCACCCTATTTTGAAAACATTACAAGTTTTAATGATAATTTAACAACAAAAATATGCATCAAAGTGTATTGTGAAAAGGACCAGGGTGGAAAGAAATGACCAGATTTTGTTTGCTAGTATGCTCCATGTATCCTTATGTAATCACTTAAACGACTACCAAGACTGATTGGTGGGCACACAGTCTGAAGGGTCAACTCAAACTTGCTAGCCCCAGCATGGATAATGCATGTGACTCATGATCCAAGGTGTGTTTTATTTTTTTTTTTATCGCATGAAGAGCGACAAGTTTTTTTTGTGACTGAATGAGCGAACGTTAAACAGAAGCACCTGATTCAGTTATCCACTAGTCATAAAAATAAGTGAAATGCTTAGAAATACATGTCAGTCTGTTAAAAGTAGCTCAACCATTAACAGTAAATTAACTTGAAGGTTGCTTTTTTTCAGCCCGTCTACTGTCAGTCTTTACGATCCCTCTAATGTCGATGACCAAGATGTTTACTATGCAGGAACAGTAGGGTTTCACTGTGGGTTTTTTTTTTGTTGTTTTTTTTTTTTATATATATAGTGAAAACCTTATCCTTTCAAAATATAGCATCCAAACTGTCCTTTGCACACATAGACACAACAGGGATATTCCCTCTTTTCCTTCTCAGGGCAAACGATTATCCAGACGTTCCAAACAATCAAGATTCATCTGAAAAATTAAGTTTGTATCAGCCTGCTGATACAAACAGGCTTGTGAGAATTTAAGTGCATTTGTGTTCAACAACTGTGCACTTATAAAAAAACAGCTTGGTAATTTTTTTAATATAGGTATAATATTCCAAATGTTATGCAAGTACTGGTATGTTCTGCATGCACATAATGCATATGCGGTCTTTTGAATGAATTCTTGGTACCAATGATGCCCACTCTTGATATACTTTAGAGTCTAGTAGTTACAAAGATGCTAAAACTCATCCGGTATGGTGAGGACATCATGATGAGGAGTGGGGAAAGTGTAAATTAATACGATTGTATTTTAACATCACAATATTGAACAATAATATTGCAATTAGAGGTGTTGCTACTGTAATGCAGCTGTATTTTTCAGCAGGATGTAGAACGTATCAAAGGGTAAAAGTATTTTTGGACCTGTAGTCTGGAAATACCCAGATCTTATGAGCATGTTACAAATTCCAGTTTTAAATGTTCAGCATTTTAAAAAAAAAAAAAAAAGCCGCTTTCCTCTCACCACAGAGCATAACGATGCATTATTATACTGACACGCTTTGCAGCTGCTGTCACTTTCAAGATAATAAATTGACATTTAAAAAGCCCCTTTTAGACTTGACCTGCTGTCCCTTAATTTTATGCTAATTGAGGACATCCGTGTCTTCTCCGCATCAACCCACGGGTGCTCCTCCAAAACATTTTGCAGCAGGTTGTTTCAGATTCGCAGCAGTCTGATTCAAAGATGTGCAAATAGCCAATTAAACAGGGGGAAACTTTGATTTTAAAGCAGTTAAGTAGCAACACAGATGTGTTCTACTGCTTCTGACCGTTTGCCTGTATGTTCAGCTGCTCTGATATGGTAGGAAATTGACATTTATTACTCCAACTCTGACAACAAGCAGTAGAAGGAAAAAACTATTGATGTTTGATTAGGACACTAGAGTGTAATTGGGGCAACTAAAACACTTAGTTGCCCCAATTACACTTTTATAAATATGTGTCAGCCAGATATCTATTAGGCTGGTGTGAGTTTGTCATGTTATAAACTTGATGTAAAAAAACAAACATGGTTTTACGGTACTTGCACAAAATCGTTATAACAAAACCTCAATTAGTCCCAATTATACACCTCAGCATATAAGATATTGGTTATATAATAAGATAATTATATTAAAATCGCTACAAATTCAACTCCTCCCGGCCAGTAGGCGGCGACGCGCACTCGCCGGCTCTTGTTCCAACCTTCAGTTGTATTATTTGCAAGCCATTTGTCAAGTCCTTTCGTTAGCATTAGCAAACATTTAACTTACCTATCCAGAAGGAATGTGGCAACCACATGGCTTCTGAGTCCCTTTGCCTCCTTAAATCGGCACCAACGCTCAAAAGCTTGACCGATGTTCACCCTCATTTTGCTTCTTTTGTTGGTCTGGTTGAATCTGAGAAATGTAACGCAGAGAAGAAGTCATTTCTCAGCGCTATCACAGAGCTACTACGATCTGGCAACAACTGAGCTCCGTCTCATGTGACTTTACTTGTTTATTTTAGTTTTGCACAAATAAATACACAAAAAACAAAAAAAATATATATATATATATATATATATATATATATATATATATATATATATATATATATATATATATATATATATATATATATATATATATATATATATATATATATATATATATATAATTTAAACTCTGATCCCCACCTACTGAGCTATCAAACTCTGGAGAGGTGGCTCCAACAGATATCTGGAGAACCATCAGACATCTAAGTCCAAAAGCATTCAAAACCACGTACATAACTTTGGGTTTAAGTGGCAGGAACTGAAATCGGACCTATAACTTTCTGATTGTAAGACCCAAACCACTGAGCCACAAGCGCCTCATATTAATCAGGGTTGTAGCCCGTCAGATGGGGGAGGATCAGAATTGCTTTAAAAAATCTCATTAAACAACTTTCAGCAGTAGGAGTCGTATGATGAAAGAACTTTTAATTTTTGAAGCAACAACTCTAAAATCTCGGTATACTTTCACACTGGTAATTAGCTCTTGCCTAATCCTCCATTTATTTTGTGGTTGTGGATTACTCACCTGGTACAAACAGTCACAGAGGCGAAAAAATAGTCCAAACTTACAGATTTTAGGACTTAAAACGTAGAGAGCTATTACACATGGTCAGGGGTGCAATATGTTCATGCAATATGGATGTAATGCTTCAGATGACACTGAGGTCTGCTTGGGCCTCCTTCCACACAAACACACACACACCAGCTGCCAGCATGCGGCTCAGGACAGGCATGTGGGTGTGTGCCAAGTGTTTTCCAGAAGTGACTGCTGTGCTCCGAGTGCCTGAAAGGATTCTTTCTTACTGCAAGCTGGCACATCTGTGTGGTGCAGCCATGTCTGTGCAAAACGTCCTTAATCTTGAGCTAAAAAAAAAACGGCATCACAAAGGTGGTCAAATCTGGTTTATAAGGTAGCGGTGGTGGGTTACGGCACAATCGCATCTCGACACGACCTGGCACACACATCAGTTCGACATCAGATCACTTGGTTCCAACACGCAGCGTTCCCCCAGTCGTGAGATGGATAGTCCAAACCGAAACACACACACAGCATGATTTTATCACCTCATTTGCACTAGTTTGCTCCCTCTCTGCCTCTGCCTCCACCTCTCCTGGGCTCATTAGCACCTCGGATAATGGCGAGATGGAAGGATTGAGGGAAGTTGAGGTGGGGTGGGTTTCGGGGGGGTTGGGGGGGGTGATTGAAACCTCCGGGGGATGGTCTCCTCCCTTCTGACAGGGAGCATTTGTAAAACATTTCCCACTCTGCTGCCTGACACTGATGATTCACCAAAGCACCACCAAGATAAATAGATAGATGGACAGACTGAAACACACTGTGCTCTTGCAGATTGTCCAACTTGCAGTCACCACACCTTTTAATTTCTTCTTCTTCTTCTTTTTTTGTTGTTTTTTTTGTATCCAGTGAAAATCACGTCAGCAAATGCATCAAGCTAGCTGTCTGATGGACAAGCCACCTCTTTAAATCACACACTGGGACTCACTCAGATCTGCAAGTCTGTGTTTGATGGCGAGGCAGACTGCAGAGGGAGGAAAATAGAACAGAGCAGTCAGGACAAGGGGCGTGGTAAGGGGGCGTCACACCTCAGGAAGATGGCATTGGTTGCTATGCAACTGGGAACCAAAGCTATTTATACATCGGCCCCCTTGTCCCCCTTTTTCCTCCCCAAGCTCCACTGCTGCTGACGAGGGCCGCTAGATTGGAGGGTTTGGATTGTGTGAGCGTCGGGTTTCAATTGATGATGCTTTCACTGTGTGGGAATCCTTAGTTTTGCCTTGATTTTTACTTTGGTAGTTTTTATAAAAAAAAAAAAAAAAGTAAACTGAAATTGGACAGGTATCATTCAGACCCCTTCAGCTAGCATGTGACTCATAATTTGTATGTTTCTGTTTATTTACAGCAGACATGTATATTTTGTCTTGTGCACCATTTTCAGCACAATTTTTAAAATCGAAAACTTTTCTAAACTTAATTCTTAGCTTTACCAGTGCAACAGACGTCAAACGGCATGCAAATCATAAGTAAATTTAACCCAACGGACATTAAAGATGGATGTCACCGTTTTATGTTCAAGGTTCATTTTGTTTAAAGGTAATAAATAAATTTCAACACCAGCTACACTGGCACAGCTGCATGCAGCCCAGATGTTCTGTCTAGTAAAAACAGAAAATGGCTTACAACGGGAAACTAATGGGGTACCGCGCGCGAGCTATTTTTAGAAACACAACGTCACGATGACGTCACATCACGTGGTACGCAGTGGGGCAAACTCCGGAAACCCGCCGCTGTTTTGCTGTAAAAGAGACGTGCGTTAGCCTAGGTTTTACTCGGTAAACGACTGCTTTTTCATAATCTAAGACCACGGTTTTTAAACATTGTTGCTATGGAACGTGCAACAGCGACTCGAGTTACGCTGATCGGCCGCATATGAAGGATGTTTTCTTCAAGACTGCCAAGGAGAAATGTGTGCGCTGGGTACACCGGTGTGGTCGCCCTACACAACAGTTCAACCCGGAAAAAGTTACCAAATTCAAGTACATATGTAGCAAGCATTTTGTCGGAGGAAAGGGCACAACCGAAGAACATCCTGACCCAATTCCAGCGACATCAAGTCAAGGTAAGAGTATTTTGGTGGCCGACATGTTAATAAAGTAGCGCCTGCTACCATGATAGCATATAGGCTATCATGGTAGCAGGCGCTAACATGATAGCCTGCTACCAGGATAGCCTACTCAAAAACATTTCAAATGAGACAAACATTAAACATATACCCATTCCTGGACGGTGATTGCAAACAACAACAAAAAAAAAACGGCCGACGCTGACATGATCGCCGCGCAGGAAAAAAAAACAAAGCTTACCGTTCATCAACTCGGCCAGTTTTCCAGTCTTTTTAAGCCCTCGAACCTCAAGCCATCGTTTGAGCTGAAGGTTGGTGTGTTCTTCCACAGTGCGACCAGTAAACCGTGCGCCTGGGACATCGTCTTGGGAAAGTTTAACGGCTGTAAAGTCGGTCATATCGCTGGTTCTGTTGCGCTTGTAATAGCTGGGTTATCCGTGCGTTCTCTCCTGTGTGCCCTACCTAAGCGGCAAAAGGGGGGTTGCTCTTGAGACGGTGACGTCACGTGCGCGGTACCCCATTGATCAGTGGCGATTAACTCAAAGGGAAAACTAGTTTACTTGAATAATCAGTGGACCTCTGGTTTGTTTCAAGAATCACAGAAAAAAACCGATGTATACCCCATGATGCCTGAACTTGTAGAACCACTGCAACAAGCACTAATACTCAGTCGATTTTATAGCACTTCATCAATTCATGTTTATTTCCATTTTGCACAGCTCTCTTAAAGTTTCAATGAGGAGAATCATCACCTCATAAACCTCTCCAGATTGATGGTCAGCAACAGTTGCCGCTGAAAGATTATTGCTGATGTCTTTTCATCTTGGCATTGTGCTAACAACCTACTCTCTGCTCCAGATCAACACTCTTAGTGTTTACTTTTATCAACATGGTTAAACTGATGATAATATGAAAAAAAAATGAGCACATCCCATTAAATAGTCAGTTGTTTGTTAGGAAATACTCATGTATTACTGTCTAAACTTACAGTTTTATCTCTGGAAAGGTCATTTAATTGCACTTAAAACATTAGACATTTATTTTCTGTTACACATTAAAAGATTTCCAAAATGTGTTTTCTGGCCAGTAGAAGATTGAGGACACCCTAACCTCTAAGAGCTAGTGTTAGGCATGCAGTGGTGGCGCAGGGGTAGAGTCCTCGACACGGCTGTCTCGGGTTCGAATCCCGACCCGTGGACCTTTTTGTAGCATGTTTATTTGAGGAGGCTCAAATAAACGAAACTAGTGGCACAAAATCACAAATCTCTAGAGTTATACTCAGCTGACATAACCTCAGTGATATGCAGTTCTTCCTTCCGCCTGCGCAGCCTGTTTCAAGTCACCCCACATTAAAGAACAAAGATCTGGGCTTTGATGCTGAGCCATTCCTTGGTGGATTTACTGACATGTTCCTGATCCATTTCTGCTCCAGCTATGAATTCCTTTTCATATGGTCACACATTTTTTTTTTTGCAACTGATACACTGTAGTTTGAATGATGGTGAGCTGGCCAGGTCCACCACAGCATTCCCAAACCCTGACACCTCCAGCTCCATGCTTCACAGCAAGCATGCGTCTTTTCCCAGAATCCTGTATTTGATTAGTGCTAAGGATGTCCTCTGTTCTGGTGTCCAAATAATGGGATTTTAGACTCTTCTGATCATTCAATTAGTTGTGGGGTTTGTCTGTTTTTCTCCGTTTGTCTGAACCTTCACATAAAAAGTAGCAACAGCCTGCCGTAAGTCCTTTGATGACATTTTAGGCAGTTTTGGAGGTTTTTATTTTAGCATTATGTGGTCTTCTCTCTGAAGACAGCTTTTTTAATCTCAACATGGGGTTAACTTAAAAGTTCAGGAGTAAAAAAAAAACAACTTTCTGAAGTATAACAAGAAAAAATCTCCTTTTATAATACTGCATAACAATGTTTTAAGTATCACCACCTGATATGATGTGATTATATGTGATTTTTAGCTACTTCGAAGTGGGAATAAATATGGTGGTGTCCTAATTTATCTCCCACCAGAAATTTTACGTATAAATTGTGCTGTGCTTTGCAAAAACATATTTTCTTAATTGTAAGGATGCACTGAACTGCAAATTTGGGCGAATACTGATGTCTGGTATTAATATTACTGTTATGGCCGATAACCAAGTTCAACTTTAGGAATCCTTAGGGTCCCCCTGGACCAATTGATTGCACAGGTTGTAAAACCCAAAGACAGACATGTAACAAAACAACGTATGCACCAAAGTCCCATTATATTATTTAAAAAATCCAATCACTGTTGGGACAAATTAATGCGTTAGTCTATTAGTCCTAAAGCTTAGCAGCAGATATCTACATCCGGAAGTAATTAGCATAAGTTTGTCATGCAGTGAGTTTGCCTGGATCTGCCAAGATCAGTTTGGCCTTTTTCACTGACCTCTCGTTATACAAGTCGGTAAAGTTACCTAAGGATGTACCGGCAATTTTGTTGCACACCGTGACAATTCCCAACAGTTTTTCTTTTCTCTTTTTTTTTTTATTTGAAAATATTAAAACATTATCTTTCCATTTTTATATACAAAAATAAATGTACAAGTACATAAGAGTCTTTTACATAAAATAGTTATTAAAAGCAACATAATTTCTCTATGGTCCAAAGGTCTCTTGATCGATTTGTTTGTCGGCGCTCCAGATGGTCATGCGGTGGCTTTTAAAGAGTCCAAAGAAAAGCGGCCATTGGTCCATGGTCTTATTTTTAGTTCCTGTTTTTGCCAGATGACTGTTTTGTGTCAATATTATATATATACATATTTACCTACTTTTTCAACATCATCAAAATATAACCACATAGCTGATGTTGCTTATAAATATCACCATCAAGGTCACGTTCTCAAACAAATACTACATGGCCAAACCACTCCCAGAGCACATACATAAACGGCAACAAGATTGAAATAAACATGGGTCATTCATATTAATCCAGTGTCACATATGAAACCAATACCACTACGTTTAAAAAAAAAAAAAAAAGGACTAATATTGGCCGATACCGATGTAAATGCCAATATGTCCATCGCTAGTTGGTTGATTAGTTTTATTTCTTGAATCACTCAGGATTGTCAAAGTTTGTATTAAATGCCCAAATGTTCAAATATGTTTCTCTAATGGGATGTCCTAGTTGTTTCACATGACTGTATGTCCATTAAATTAATCCAAAATCCTAAAGAACCAGCAAGGATGTACTTAGTTTTTCTTGTGTTCGGCAGTTTTGTATCAATCTCTTGTCACAGAGCATTCTTAGGGTTGAACCGCACTGGAAAGTGGTTAGTAGAAAATCCATCTGAAATATTATATTGACAGTAAATGTAGCAGAAAGAAGCCTCAACAGTAAGATAAGGATTCCTACTTTCGTCAAATCCCAACAATCGATTGTTTACATGAAAAACAAGAAGATGAAGTGTGTTTGTTGCAATCATGAATGCTCAGATGAAATAGTCATTCTAAGGTCGACTTAGAATTAAAGTTGTAGACCCGTGCGACCTAAAATCACAATGTTTTGTTCTTATCATTGTAACAACTCACTCTGCTCTTAAAGCCATCACGCTGATTCACCCCGAGAGCATTCGACTGTCGGTCTGTTAATTTGCTCTTATTTGAGCCCTGAACTTATTAACTCTCTTTGGGGGGAGCGACGCTGTTGTTGCCGTGCGCCACCGAGCAGCGAAACCGACCAGACAATGGGTGTGATTGAGGGGCAAAATACATGACATTATTGAATTTTAATCACATCTTTTTCACGCGGAGAATGGCAATTACCTGGCTGCAAGTGCGTATATAGGAAGGCGTCGTAGCCTCAGAGCAAGACGAGCAGCTCATCAGGTTTTCACGGCGGCTGAAAGAAGGTCGTAAGTGGCTATCAGCGCAACCGACCCTGTCTGGATGGATCCCTCCTGTCGCAGCGTGCCGAGCTCCCTCCATATGGAGAGAGGCCTAATTATCCCCCACCAATGACTGAATCAACATTTGATTATATCCTCCCTTAGGCTGTTCTAAAAGACTATTCAAACACCACTGTTGTGTCGTTTTTTTTTCTTTCTCCCCCTCTCCTCATAATCAAGAATGGCTGTTATCCGATAATGATAAGTTTAATTTATTTTTGTATGCAACCCCTGGCACTCAGTGAGGCGAGATCTGTGACATGTCTCTTGGTTTATTAAAAAAATATATATATTTTAAACATTTGTTTGAAAATGTTTCCCTAAATCTAGAAATAAAAAGCCATGCCATAGTCGACACTTCTGTCCCAGTTTGTTTCCCAGGAAATTTAAATACGAAATAGGAAGATATTTATTTTTATATATTTTTTTGGCCAACTGAAGGGTTTGTTCTTGTTTTTGTGAGTTTCTTTTCTGCCATATGTTTTCCTTCTTATCAACTTTCCCTTTATTGAATAAAAACAAAACTGAAGTAATAATATTTGGACCAATAGAGGAAAGATCAAAAGTTAGCACACAGCTTCAGTCGCTTCAGCTAAAAACCACTAATCAGGCCCGAAATCTGGGAGTAGTGATGGACTCAGACCTGAACCTCCAAAAGCATCTAAAGACAGTTACAAGGTCGGCTTTCTATCACCTGAAGAACATTTCCAGGATTAAAGTACTAATGTCTCAGAAGGATCTGGAAAAACTAATCCATGCGTTTATTTTTAGTAGAATTGATTACTGCAACAGTGTTTTCACAGGCCTGCCTAAAAAGTGAATCAGACAGCTGCAGCTGATCCAGAACGCTGCTGCCAGCGTCCTCACTAAGACTAAGAAAGTAGAGCACATCACCCCAGTTCTAAAGTCCTTACACTGGCTCCCTATATCTCAGAGAATAGACTTTAAAATACTTCTGTTAGTCTATAAATCCCTAAATGGCTTAGCACCTAAATACATTACAGACTTGTTATCAGCGTATAAACCCTCCAGACCACTCAGGTCTTCTGACTCCAGCCTGCTCTGCATACCCAGAACCAGAACCAAACATGGAGAAGCAGCATTTAGTTCCTATGCTCCAATTATCTGGAACAAACTTCCAGAAAACTGTAAAAGTGCGGAAAGCCTGAGTTCTTTTAAATCAAGATTAAAAACACATTTGTTTAAAATTGCCTTCAACTGTTCTAGTTAACTGAATCACCACTTTTTTGTTCTATTTTCTATCTATATTTTATTCCTACTTGCTTTTATTCTGTTTTATTTTGCTATATTTTAATCATGTAAAGCACTTTGCATTGTCTTTGTACTGAATTGTGCTATATAAATAAATTTGCCTTGCCTTGCCTTGCCTTTATAAACGCTGCTTACTCTTTTTGTTGAGGGTCTGTCAATTGACAACTGTCAATTATCACAATTCTTCCTCATTAATTTGTAGGTTATAATGTTTCTGGATTTTTATTACAGAAACAAATTCCATAAAGGATCCTTTGGGAGAAGTTGGTTGTTCACAATTCGGTGGATCTAAGCAAAAAATGGGGAAAATGTGCACACATAGCAGAAGTTTTCATCATTAGAAATCTTATTTTTTATCAGTCTTGTGAAAAAAATTATGTACATTTCCCGAGAAACTGAATTTGGGTTTTTTATTATATGGAAGCCAATGTTCAAAACTAACAGTAAACAACAAACAACCTTGGAATATATCAAATTATGTGTAATAAATCTGTGAGATTCACTTAGAATTGAATTACTGAAATCAACAATTTCTTAATGATAATCTAAAATATATGATGCACTTGCGTGTTTCTCAGATGAAGAGGGGGGGAGTATTTTTTGCATTTTTTTTGTGTTGTGCTGCCATAAACTTGTACAAACATATTTCACTGGATTCTGCCAAAAAGCTCTTAGTCTGTCAAGCCTCAGAAGCACCTCTTTTAGAAGCAAAACAAGAAAAGCTGTAATTTTTTTTTTTATTTATGCCTTTGTTTGTTTGTATTGTAGCCAGAGGAACCTGGCAGAAATCACAGAGCTGATCCACACTGCTTTCCTGGTGCATCGAGGGATTGTAAACCTGAAGGAGTGGACCGTCTCGGACGGACCACTGAAGGACATGGAGTTTGGGAATAAGATGGCTGTCCTGAGCGGCGACTTCCTGCTGGCGAACGCTTGTACCGGACTGGCCCAGCTCAATGACACGAAGGTAGACTGTGACAAACACATGAGGAACCGTCTGACCTGACGATATATTTTTTTAATGAGAAACAAATCATATATCAGTGTTAAGATTATTTGTATTTTGGTGTTTTTATAAATTATAGAAACAAATTGTCATAAAAATGCTCAAATCTCACATATAATTCAAGTTAGTTTTGTGTTTTCTGAAAACTTTTTATCACACCCACTTTCCATTTATCCTGGTTCTAACCTGCGAGTCTTGTTAGCTCGTGAACTTTCGTAGAAAATGTACGATTTGTTAATAAATTGTCTGAGTTTGAAGGTTTAAAACCTTCTGAGATTATTTCATTGTAGGTTGATACGGTTTATTTTATTTTGCCAACAATACTATTTGATTTTCTAATTTTCTGGACCTATGATCAGAATTTATGCAATTTTCTTCCACATGAAAGCTGCAGTAGCTTCTTTTTCCTCTTGCATTTCTGTTACTCTAGTGGTGCAGGCATATTTAGGTGTGTACAGATTCTTGTTTTATTTTTCAGCTTCCATCTTTAAGAGATCCCCTGTCACAGTCAAAGTAGTTGAGCACCCAGAACAAATGTAGTTCTTCTTTACATATAAATTTTAAATTTTTCTCTCTGTATTATTGTTTTTCCTGCAGTTTTCAGCTCATATTTGTTCTACACAAGCCTTATTGAGAACATCGCAGAGGAAATGACACTGATTAGGACATATCTAATTAATCTGTGAAGCACAGAGCTTACTTAAGCTTATCTAGTAAAACCTGTCGGCAGTAGACACATATTCCCTCTCCTCTCTATGAGTAAAATTTATGACGGCCACAGTGAGTGTCAGCTCCATACTGCAAAAAGGGAACTAAAAGTAGGTAAAATTTTCTTGAAATTAGTATATTTTCTTTAATTTGAGCAGGTAAATAGGACTATTTGCCAATGGAATAAGATCTTTGCCCTTAAAATAGGAACAACTCATCTTATTTCAACTGCAGGATTTCTAATTTTCTTATTTTAGGGGTAAAAATACTCGTTCCATTGGCAAATAGTCTTATTTAGCTGCTCAAATTATGGAAAATATACTCGTTTCAAGAAATTTTTACCTACTTTTAGTTCCCTTTTTGCAGTGCAGGCCAGTGAAATCATCTGGTTTCTCACCATCATCAATAACCACGACTATGAGCAGGCAGCGGACGGAGCATGAACAGCAGAGTATACAAGCAGCCTGTACACAAAAGCAGTTTGTGTGTGGCAGAGATCACAGCGGCAGTGATGCCACACAGGAGAGACGTGCTCTGCTTCTTAGAATATCCCCTCAAACAGGTTTTGATGTCGCCCCTGCGACGGCGCGCACACGCATGTTCCTACACATACGGAAAAGCTCACGCGTGTGTATGACACAGACAAAGCGTGTGTCTGGCTCCGTGTCAACTTGCCCCTTCGCGGAGCAGCAGCCACTCTGCCTAGCAAGATTATTTATGTGTCGTGCACAAAGCGTCAAACCGTTATTTAAATGGTGCGCCGCTTGCTGTTTCTCCAGTATAAAAACGGTTATTAAAGTCAAAGCTATTTAACAATTTAGCTCGGAGAGCTGTTGCCGGTTGGAAACTATTGCTAGCTAAACCCGCCATTGTCTTCCTCTTATCTGAGAAAAGGTGGAGGTGGCAACAGATCCAGGAGGGGAGCCCCAGACATCCCTCTCCCTTTAGCGACATCCTCTAGCTCATTCTGGGGGATTCCAAGGCGTTCCCAGACCAGATGGGTATTCAGTCCACCCAGGCTAGTTCTGGGTCTTCTCTGAGATCTCTGCTCGGTGGGACGTACCTGGAAAAACCTCCACACGGAGCCGCCCAGGGGGCATCCTGATCGGATGGCTGGACCACCTCAATTGACTCCTTTTGATGTAGAGAAGCAGTGACTCAGCTTCAAGCTCTCCTGGATGACTGATATCCTCACCCCGTCTCTGAAGCCGGACTCTTTCAGCTTGTGGAGGAAGCACATTTTGGCCTCTTGTGTCTGGGATCTCATTCTTTCAGTCATGATCCATACCTCATGACCTTAGGTGAGGGTCGAAACATAGAGTGACCAGTAAATTGAGAGCTTTGCTTTTTGACTCAGCTCTTTCTTCACCATTACAAACTAGAGTAGCGCCCGCATTAGCTGAAGCTCCGATCAGTCTCTCAGCCCATCCAACCATCATTCGTGGACCAGACGCCAAGATACTTTAACTTCTTTGCTTGCATTGATGCAAGATTTTGTTAGTGAGGAGAGAAGCGTGGAGCCTAAACCAGGCATTATGGCAGCTCTGTGACAGACAGGAGGGCCCTCTGTGCATCTCTGTGGCAACGCAGCGGCATCAATCCTGTGTTACTCAAAGTTATGCCTGTTTAAAACTCAGGAGAAGGTATGCTGTTAAGACAGAATGGCTATACTTTAAAAATGCAAATATTGGCCGATGTATTAGCATACAGATATTATCGGTCGAGTTCTGATTTAGCCCCACAGGGGATCCCATCTTTGCACACCTAGAGATTTTCCTGCTGGAAAATTAACCTCCAACCTAGTTTTCCCTGTGTTTAGCTTTAATAGGCTTCCCAATCCCTGCTGAAGATCAGCATTCCCACAGCATGATGGTGCCACCACCATGTTTAAAAATAGAGGATGTCCAGTATTTTATTTTCACTCATAGCGTTTTGCATGTTGGCCAAAGTTTAAATTTTGCTCTCGTCTGACCAGAGCATCTTCTCCCATGTTTGTTTTGTTTCCTATATGGCTTGTGGTAAATTGTATACATAAATTCTCACAGCTGGTGTGTTTCTTGGTCTTAATGATGCTGTTTGTCTACTAATACTCTCTAACAAACCTTTTAAAGCTAGGGTATGCAATTTTTCCAGAGATTTCCTCAAGTCCCTTTTGGAATAACTGCGCATGTGCAAAACCGTCTTACCTCGCTCTTCCGCTCCTCAGGGGGTTCACGTGAAAAACATCTCCCAAATCCACTCTGGTCTTATTTCTTTCTACTGAGGCCTTCCTCTTCTTATCATTAACGTATTCGCTTCTTGCAACTCTCAGCCATGTTCAAAGTATACAGTGAGAGGAGCGGAGCTACAATGAACGGCTAACCGCTAACTAACATGTTACTTTAGGCCCGTTTACACTACACCTAAAAACCGAGCCATGCCGAGACCAGTCCGAGCTTGGATCAGTTAACCGGGATAAAACGGCCATTTACGCACAAGAGTTATCTCGGTTATCTCGGTTGCTTGGTTGCTCCTCGCCTCCTAGTGGCGATCTGATGTACTACCGCTCTCTGGAATTGAAGGCAGGACCGAGCAAATCAAAATGGCGGCACCCGTAACATTCAGGATGTTATGGTTAGACATAGAGTCGGCTTTTGGGACGTGGATAAGACAAACAAACGTCTAATAAGGATTTACAGATGCAGGAAACAACAACAGACACTGAGGTTCATCACACTGCTAAGCAGAATCATCTCTGGAAACCGTGTGGCACGGTAAGGAAGCTAGTATTATTATGAATATCTGACATTTGTCTGGATGGAGTGTGAATCGGGACGTGCAGCCAGACACGCTGGAAAACCCGCGGACAGTCAGCTGACTGTAAGGGGATGACGCGGTCTGCTCATGCGCTCCTCGTTATCAGGTAACCGGGATAAAAAAAAAACAGTCCGAGACCTACTAGGGAACTGGTCCGCAGTTAGCGCGGTCTGGTTATGTTTAGCGCGGTCCGGTTCAGTCTGCTGACCGTTTACACACAAGAGTTCTCTCGGTTACCGAGCTCGGACTGGTCTCGGCTCAGTTAAAAAAGTGTAGTGTAAAGTGTAGTATAAACACTAGAGGTGCGCAGCCGGCAATCGGAAACTAGGAAGGAACCCTGTCGTTGCGTGAACATGTCAGAATGATTTGCATGTGGGACGACCAATAGATGAGATGATTCCCCTGGTGCTTGAGGAACAGAGGGGGTGAGTATATAACCTCTATGGGTGAGAGCAGGAACAAAAATGACAAATCCAGGCCCTTTGGACCGAACAGTAGAGATCGGTTAGTTTTCACAGGCCTGTAGCTCCCTCTGGGAACGATTTTTCTTAACCTCCGTTTTTTGAATACATAATGTATTAACTACTTTCAGGATTGAAGGATGATTTTACCCAGTATAACAAAAAGTGTTTCTGAACAGGATTACCAGCTATAGCTTTAAGCCATTACAGAAGGCCTACATGCATACTGAGATTAAATTGTTTTTGTATCCCCCCTCATGAGTTAAAAATAATCATAAAATGCATTGAAATCTGTTGTTTTAATGAGGGGGGAAAAATGAAAAAGTTCAAGAGGTATAAATACTTTTGCAGGGCACTGTAAATGTCTTCAGGAGACCTCCACATTCAGCTCCAGATATCAGTGAAGTGGAGTTCATCCTGCTGGTGCACTACAGGCCACAGCTATCTGCTGCCTCGTTGGTAACCAGTCGCTGACGGATGCTGTCACCACGCTGTTCTGTCAGAATGCGGTAGCGAATCAAAATAACCTGCACAGTTACGCCAGTCCTAATCTGCTTTCACGCTGCCCTTTCTCTCATGCGCACTGTCTAGATTTATCTCTGCTCCGTGGCAGACGAGAAGCGTTCTACCAACAGTACGACGAAAGCAGCGTCCGCGGGGTAGCCTGTATGAGAAATAGATTAGGATATAAAACACATCACTGCTGCAGCGGAGAGAATCCGTCTCTGCTGAACTACACAGCAGTGCTTGTTTTTTTCTTCCTCAAACCCACCCTGCAGAGCTGTTTATGAGCAGTGTGGAGGTAATCTGAAGCAACCACAGGAAGCATCCCCACAGTGGAAGTTTTTTAATGGACAACTGATAGCTACCAGTTACTCAGTTTGAAAAGGTTAGCACAACAAGTGAACTGGGGGAGAAGAGCAAAGCAACCACAGCAGGTACTGAGCTTTATCATTTCAGGTGGTTTATAGTGTTTGTTACACCTGTTTAGACTCCGGAAGCTACAATAAGCTTAGCTTAGATCCGAGTTTTAAATAATGCAAACAAAGAACAGAAATATGTTGTCTGAATTTGAGTGCTTAAGAAATGTTAAAAACCCTGAAAATCTCATCCTTATAAGAGTGAAAATCTTGCCCATCCCTTATTTCTTTATGTGGGATCCCTAAAAATGTTGATTCGAATTTAAACAGCTTTTACCCTCAGGTTCAGTCCTGTGTGATCTTTTTCTGAAGTGTTTTTGTTGTTGTTTCTAAAGCCAAATAACTCTGGATTATAACTCAATCAGGCAAAAAAAGGCTCCTAAACTCAAGGGATGAACCATTGACATGACATGCAGATAGTGTTCCTCTGCTTGAAATACCTTTTAGGTCTGACGGCTCTCTGTATGTCATCATTTTTTCCACTTTCCTCATTTTTTTTAAGCGCTGTATAGTGTAGTGCTATGTTCAGGTATCAAGTTCTGCCTTGTTCATAATGACTGATGTGGAATGTGTACCTCTTAATTTATTATTATGATTATTATTATTAGTTGGTATTCCAAATCTCATTCATGGTCATGAGATAAGGATTTTAAAAATGTAGAATAATGCTGCCTAAAGCGCATTATTTAGTTGAGCCTGGAGTAGAGCTGCTTTGAGGATCTAAGCAATTTCACTTTGGAGGGAACATCCCACTGGGAGAAGATCCTGAGGCAGACCAAACTCCCTGAAGGGACTATATGTAATATTCGTATGCAGTGTTGTAATATCTGAAAAGTATTACATTAGATTTTTCTTCCTCCAAGTCTAAATGAGTATGGAAAAATTAAAATGGAGTATCAAAAAACATTAGTTTCCTGACATTGAGTTTTTGTCCAACTCATAGATAACTTTTTTTTTTTGATAGAGCTACACAACATATGAAAATCGAAGTCATCATCACAAAATCAATGTTTGCAATATTAAAATCCCAAAGTGGCCACTTGGATACTATATGTGGTAGATGTAATATTTCAAGCTCCACAGATGCAAAATTCTGCCTTCCAATAATAAATCTGAGCTGTTGGATAGACTTTCACTGCCCTCTTTGCCCACACTTGATATATTTTAGTGCCTGAGATGCTGAAGCCCAGAGTGGTGAGAGAAACTGTGATGAAAGAAAAGAGTGAGGAAAGGTGGGTTAAAGTAGTCCGTATCATTATTATAAGCATCAATATTCAACAATAGAATCACTATTCCATGTTTTTCCAAAAATCGTCCTGCTCTACTTTGAGTTATTGAGAAATAAATGCACACTTATTCATAAACAAAAATGGACCTCTTACTGTTTTTTTATTATTATTTTACATCCAGGTAATTTCAACTCTGGGTTTTAAAATGGACTGTGGGTTTGCTTGAGATGCCAAACATAGGAGTAAAAGTTCTACATTTTAGAATTTTGGTGTGACCAGAGAGTTTAAAGATGGGTTTGTCTTGCAGTCATGCAACTTATTCTTATGAAAGAATCTATATTCTAAATCCTTGAAGCCAAATTCTTGGTCTGCCCTGGGGTTTCCTTGCATTCACCCAAAGAACTTACAGAGAGAGGTGAGGCCCACGCTGTTTAGTGTAGCTCCTTTTTACCACAACAAATCAAACCAACTACTGCAAAGTCTCAACTACCCACAAAAAGAAATGGATGAAGACACCAACAGAACAAAATCACCTGCAAGAAATAACGAGGAGACTGAGATTTTTCAGTCCTTCCTCTTCACTAGTATGTCTTGAGATCCTGTCATAAAAGAAAGAGGTGCTGTGGAATGCAGAGCAGGAGCAAGAAGAGAGAGAGAGGGAGATAAGAAAGTTCAAGCCATCTCTTCATAATTATGCTGGATAACATTAGTTTGTTGGGAAAAGTTGGAGGATCTCCAAGCCCTAACAAGGGGCTGAGCCAGAGTATCGGGAATGCAGTATTATGTGTTTTGCCTCAGACATGGATACATTAATCGTATCCCCAACTCTAGCGTCTCTCTGTTTGCTTTCAGACCATATGAGCAGACAGAGATTTCGAGAGGAGTGGCAAGAGCAAAGGTGGTGAATTGGCTTTGCTTGTAAACAACAGATGGTGTTTTCAAGGACATGTCACTATAAAGCGTCATCTTTGCAGCACGGTTATTGAACTGTTAGCAACCGTCATACAACAACAGACTGTCTTCAGTCAGAGGTAGAGATGGGTACCTTTCACATTTGCATCGATACGGTACTGATACTCGGTACCTAGGAATCGATACCGGTAGTTAGTGGTACCTATTTTGTGAACTTTTGTGTGTTTATGTAGTAATAAATGTCAGTCTATCAATAAAATTTCTAAATTTTTCAATTTAACATTTATTTCTCAATATATAAACTTGTTTGGATCTACAAATTAACCTTATTGAATATTTTTTTATTTGAATACAGTGCCTGAATAATAATTAAGGCAATGTAATAATAAAACAAAGTATTACCAAAACAACATTTATCAGAGGCACAGAGTGGACGAGATGAATAAGGAATTGAAACTGTGTGTGACTTGTATTCAGGGAATTGTTTTAGTGCAACAGGAAGAAATATTAAACACATATTTTATCCCGCTTCGTAAATCAGGGCGGGATACATTTACAATGAGGGAACAGAGAGGCTTTCCTCTTTGCACTGACTGTAGGCGAGTTTCAGGACGAGGCAGCTGTCTCTGTCTGGGAGTAAGTGCTTGGAGAAGCTTCTAGAGATGCTTGGCTCTCTAAAGACAATAACTCCAGAAAGATTGTTACTTTCACGGGAAGTCAACAACAGTAACAGAAGAAAGTCTCAACATTTTGTGCCAGTCACTTTTTTGAAAAAAGCTCACTGGGTTGGTTTAATAAAAAGTTGCTAAATATATAGAGAAATTCGCAAAAC